>NC_057704.1:2355925-2488425 GCF_014466175.1 Vespula pensylvanica
TTAGTCCGCGGGTCTCCAACTGCAGCAACCTCCACGCGGTGGGACCTGGGTCGGTAGTACTTAAGATATATCAAAATTTTATGATAGTGAAGTACTACCGAGCGAATGGCTGCTTATCTTAGTTAAATTCAGAAATCTCTTCATTCTAATTGTAACTAAACGTTAAAGTATTTATTTTTTCCATATCTGATAATACTGCTTGTCTTTTATTCTCATTTACTTTACTTAAATGTATCACTGTTAACTAGTTGGTCTCCAAATGCAACAAACTCTACGTGATAAAGTCTGGATCAGACTTCTCGCAATGTAGTGGAATAAGGTATATAATAATATAATATAATATATATATAATTTGATGCAGATTCGATAAAAATGTAATTGTAAGTAAATATTTATAAATATAACTTTTATAATTGTTCTGATTCATTGAAATAATTATTAATAACTTATAAGTCATTTATGAGTGACAAATCAAAATAGTACACATTACAATATTTGTAACTGAATGCATCATACAAAAGTGTTTTCATTCCGTTTGTAAAATATCATCTATATCCGCTTCTAAATTAGTATCATTAGTAACGGGTAATGTCTTTTGTGATTCTATAAAATTAAGTTCTTTCTTTTGTAAATTCCGTGGTGTTGGCAGTGGAAATTTTATACCATTAACTTTAGAATTTACTGTTAATTTTGGACTCAAATTTTCTAAACTTGAGCTATTAGTACTAATTGAACTTAAATAAGGATATTGTGCAATTTTATTATCTTGAGTTTCTTCCTTTTCATTATTTTCTAAAATAGAAACTGAAGGAAACATTGCTTCAATAGATCCTATAGGTTTCTTTCTAGATATAAGTAGCTAAAAATAAAAAAAATATTATTTGAATAAATCTTTAGAAAAAATTTGTAGAATACATTTGATTATATATAATAAAATTATTCATAGATTACCTGTTTTTCTATTTTTTTTGAAATTTCTGCTATTTTTTCAGCTTGTGTCGTTTTTAATACAATATTATCGACACTAGGAGATTTCCGTTTTTGAAGTTGTGTTTTTTCATCGGAAATACTTTCAATAAAAACAAAGATAAACATTATAGTAATATGTATGTGTTCATAATTATATCTATTATAATATAATACCTTGAAATATTCCAATCACTATCATTTAGTTCTGTTTGTTGAGATGAAGATGATAATTCTTTATCTTTCTTATCTTTTAGATTAAAAAATACTTTTTTTTTGGTTGAATTACCTACTGAAACTGTTGTAGATTTTAAAGAACCTTTATTATGTTTTGGTGAAGTAATAAAACTTTGTGTTACTTCTTGTCGCTTCAATAAACTAGTTGAGTCATTTTGCTTTGGAGTAGACGTTTTCTGAAGTTCCCCATTCATAAATTTTACTACGTTCGAAGAAGTTTCTTGTGTCTGATTTTTATCATTTATATGCTGATCTAACATAGACTTTGAACTTCTCTGAGAATTTACAAACTTTGGAAATGTTTCATTTTCACTAATTTCATTGCTTTCCTTTTCATCGGCATTTTTTGATACATTTTCTTTTGGTACAATTGAAGACTTTCTTGGAATTTTATATGTATCCTGTGTGTTCAAATGTTTTGATTCCTCATCTTCTACATCCATTTTGAATTTCGTTGGTGATATATCTAATCGTTAAAAGAAAGAGATTTATTTTAACTATAAATAAATATTTAAAAAATATACTTACAAGAACTTTTTGGTATGCTAAATGTTTTCATAGCTTTAGATTTTACATTAGTCACAAGTTTATCTAATGGTGATCTTTTAACTGACTTGGATTGATGTGATATACTATTTTTAATAGAAATTCTGTGAAGAACTTCTTTAAGTATGTTACGTTTTACTTCATTATATTTAAGAAATTTCTGTAATATAAATAAACATTATACTTGGTAAACAAGAACACTTTTGATTTAGAATTTGTATTACTTTTAATATAATATTAAATTTACCTTAGAATATATACTTTGATGATGTCGAATAATCTTCATTTTTTGTTTATATGATACTTGAGGTATTTCATTCCATTCTGGATCTATTCCTAAATCACGTAATTTTTTCTGGAATGTTTCTAGTATATCTTTTTTTAATTTTCCAAGAAAGAAACTGTTATTTGGAGAGGTCTCTGTAGATTTAAGTAAAGGAGATATTACTTCATTTTTATTTGACAATATAGTGTTTTTTTTAACACTGATAACTTCAGAATCACTTTCTGTTTCAGATTCTGTTGTAGTATAACTTGATGTTACAGAACTTACAACAGGTTCAATATCAAGAAAATTTTTTGATATTTTATGATTTTCTACATTAATTCTACTTATTTTAGAATCTACATTTTCAGAACTTGACTCTGTAGATTCATTCTTGTCATTTAAAATACTTGGGATACTGTCTTTATTTGAATGTACCTTAATGAGGCCAGTTTTGGAATGTTTTTGTAGAAGTTTTGATTTATGATTTATCTGACTTTCATTTTTTATTTCAGATACCTTAACTACATCAAAACTTTCAAATTTTTTAGAAATTTTATCTGTAGATTTAAACTGTTCTTTTAATTTTATCTCTTGTGCATTATAATCAACGCTATTTAAAAATTTATCAGCATGTTTAGTTTCATGGTAATTTTGCGAAATTTTTGATTCTGACGATACTGATTCCACTCTGGACTTTTGCCTTAATATACTATCCGTATTTTCAATACGAATTTTGTCTCCATCCCCATTTTCGACAATTCTCGTATTTTGGATATATGTGCTTTTACCATGTTGTATCATGGGTGTGATAATATTTTTTGTCTCTATATTATTAAAATATTTATTTAAATCTGTTTGCATTTGTGAATTTTGTAAGCCATGAGACAAAGAACTTAGCTGTTTACTTTGTTCTATTAAAATGCTTGATTGGTCTTTAGATTGTTTTTCTAGGGCATTTACTTTAAACTCATATTCAGCTTTTATAAACTCAGCTGCCTGTTGTGTCAATTTTAATTCTGAAGTTATTTTTTCTATATCTATACGATGCTGATGATCCATTTGTTGTATTTTGGATTTCCAATAATCCTCTTGCATTCTAAGTTTATCATGCATTTTTTCTATATCCGGGGTAAGCTGAAAAAATATAACAAAATTCTTTAATATACATGAACTTTTAGTGTGTTATTTATTTATGTACCTTTTCAAGAAGTTGATTTCTTAATCTCTCTATTTCTTTTTCTTGTTGACTTACTAATAACTTAACATTAATCTCAGGTACATTACCATGTACTTTATAAGGACTTTCATTTTTATGCCTCAAATTCTGTAAACAATATAAATTTTAAAATAGAATTAAGATATTTAAAAGATAAAATGTATCATGTATATATAGAAATAAAGACCAACATTGATTTCAGCTAAAAGCAAACTTTTTAAATCATTAATTTCTTCATTATTTTTTATTTGTTGTCTTTCAATTAATTCATATTTATTTACATTATATCTAATACTGTCATTTTCATTTTCATTTTCTTTATCCTTATTGTCTATTTTAACATTATTCGATATTTTATCAGATTCATTTCTTATAACTTTTTCAGCTTGATTAAGTCTTTCTTTTAACATTTTTATCTCATTATGTAATTTTTCAGTTTCAGCTTTATAATGATCATGTACAGGTGATGTTTCTGTAGATAAATCAATATATGAATGACGGCGAGCTATATGAGCTTTAACAAATGTAGTAGAAATAAATGACTTTGGACAATGTGGACACTAAAAACATAAAAATACATTTTATTAAAATTTATATCTTTGTTTAGCAATATATCTTATACATTTAACATAATTTGTAAATATATTACTTTATGTATTTCACCATTAGAATCTCCAATTTTTGTTTCAATCACTCTATTCCTTTCTTTAGTATTATCTTTGAAATTCTTTATTATTTCTTCCAAAGCTGTAATTTCTTTTCTAAGTTTATGATTGTCTTCAATTTTTAATTTTAACTCATCCTTTAATATTATTACACTTTGATCTAAATACTGTTTACAATAAAGCAAATATTCAACTGCTAATTGTGCAAGACGAAAAACTTTTACAAAATTGGAATCCAATATTTTTAGATCATATTCATTTTTCAAGTTATAATTTATTACATTATTAATATTTTCATCTACAGTTATAAAATCTCTTTCAATTATCACTCTGTCTATGTCAATAGAACCTGAAATAATAATACTAGTGATAATAAGCTTAACAATTACATAAATTGATACATACATAATGAAGAATTACGAAAAAAATATATCAACATACCTATGTGATTCCAATCGATATGAACTCTAGATTTATGCGTGTTGAAATGAAAGCCTGATTCTTTGGCAAGTTTTGGAAAATTATGGCACCACTTAGTGCCGATATGAAATGAAAATGCCATTATTTTATTTACAATTATACTTGCATTAATTAACAGATAAAAACTTTACTTAAGTACACTACATTTATCGACGAACATAATCAAAAATTGTGTAAAAATCTATGAGAATATATAATACACAGTTTTAACATTATTGACATATTCGAGATATATAGAAATATATATTTATATATAAATGTATATACAATAGATCTTTTGAATTTATAAACTAATGCATCTTTTTCGTACTCTATACTTGTAAATGAATGATATAAACAAAGTTATTTTTGACAGGTGGCTATCGTCAAACAACGCCATCTATTAGCAATTAAGAATAGTTTCAAGATACAAATAATTCAATATGATTTATTACATTAACAGAATTAAAAAAAAGAGAATATTTTGCAATTAATATTTGCAATAATTTTTATATTCAATAAACATTAAATCGAGGAATTTAAAATAATAAATAAAATAAAATGGATTTTTTCGTAAATCTAATAGAAAATTTTTCGATTTTTGAAAATATTTTCGCATTAGAAATATTTTTGATTCATCTAATCTAGCACATATAATACAATAATATTAGGATAATAATATAATAATAAATATATGATCATAATATAAATTCATAAATATATATTATAAATTATGTATTATATATTATATATTATATATTATATAACTATATCTTACTTATAATGTATGATAACAATCTTCATTGATAAAATGATAAAAGTATTTTTTATATCATCTGATAATCTAGTATCCATTTTATCCTTTCCATCTTTTCATATTTTATTCATCTATCGTTATTTAAATGGTTATAATTTGATTTTAATGCAATAAAAAAGAGAAAAGATAAAGAAAAAAAAATCAAATTCTTATCTTCTTGTAGATATAAATAAATCTCAAATCATTTAGAAGTTTACGTAACTTAAATCGTGTGCATTCACATTTGCATTGTGTAGTTACAGTTAACCATAACTTATGATACACTATGGATATCTGTTGCGTATATCATCGAATGTACATTATCTTATATTATCCTCTCTATTCCTTTTATGATCCAATACATTCTATTGAGAGTGTAGATAACTTTACGACATTGTCATTGCACAAGGTTTTATAAACTCTTGTCTAGTCATTCCTCTTAATAAAAGGTTTTAATATAAGCGGCTCAAATTATGCAACAACTTCGGTGCCATAAAGAGTGTTAATATAGATTTTTATATAGAAAAGAATTACATCTTTTGAAGAAATTAAAAAATGGATAGTAGTAAAAAATACGATAATCCAAATCCACGTTCGACAGCGAATATATTTAGCAAACTTACTTTTTGGTAAGATTTAATTTCAATTTCTTTTTCTTATTGTATAAATATATGAAAATATTATTAAGATCAATTTAAATTTCCTATTAATAAAATGACTTTCTTTTTTGTTTTTTAATATCTGATAATGTATTATTTTATAATGAATCTTTATATACATATGTTCTTATTCTTAATTAATTAATAATTGTACTTAAAATCTAAGTACAATTATTAAATTTTTACATATTATAATTAATTTTATATTACAGTTTTTTAATTTTTCTTTTTGACTTTTTGACTATTATATCATTCTTTCTCTTTCTGTTTTTATTATCTTTGTAATATCATTTTTTATCATATAATTACAATTTTGTTTCTATTAATGTAAATACAAGATTATATTCGTATTTTTAAATTTCTGTGAAAACTCTTTAATATATGAATATATGTGTATATATATATTTTTTTTAATATATTTAATTGTATGGTAATGTTAAAAATTATTTAGTTAAGGAAGAGATAAGTCATATCTAAGTTCATTTCAATAATTAGTATGTATTAGTCATTATACTATTTTGAGTATATTTATCTATAATATTTATCAGTACATTATTTTAATAATAACAAGATTTTAACTTAACTTATTACTATATATTATTATCATTAATTTCTGCTTTTTAAAATAAATAGTATTAAAATCTATGATGCATTAGATTTTTGCTTAGATTTTAGATCTAATTATGAATTTGTATTTTAGGTGGTTAAGACCATTATTTTTATATGGAAAAAATCATGATTTAGAAGTTAAGGACCTTTATAACGTATCCTCTAGTGACGTCAGTGAATTATTAGGAAAAAAATTAGAACGGTAATTATATTATAATTAGTTTAAAGAACATGTTTGAAAATAGTCCATTAAAATTTAACTCATCTATTGTAGAAATTGGATAAAAGAATTAAAAGCGGCAGAAGCAGCTGATAGAAAACCTAAATTATATACAGCTTTGCAAAAGACATTTTTATCATCATTTGCCTATTATGGAGGATGGACTTTGTTTTTATGCATAGTTTTAAAGTAAATAGCTATTATAATTGATTATCATTAAGCGAAGTATATTATTATAATTGATTATTATTAAGCATTTTAATATAATTTATGTCGAATTTCATAGAGTCTTGCAACCATATACATTGGGATTGCTTATATGGCACTTTGATCCTAGAGCAACATCATCTGTAACAGAAGCATATATGTATGCTACTGCTGTTGTAGTTATGATAGCATTAACAGCAATAATTAGTCACCATATTCATCTAGGTCAAATGGAAATTGGCATGAGAATGAGAGTAGCATGTTCATCTCTTGTTTATAAAAAGGTGATATTAAAATCATGAATTAATATTATATATCTGTTTACAAGTTATAATTCTTTTTTATTAATTCATTATATGCATTAATATTTCTTATTTTAGATTTTACGATTATCACAAGGTACTACTACTAATACCACTTCTGGACAAATTATAAATTTACTATCAAATGATGTGTCAAGATTTGATCAATTATTTACATTTTTACATTACATTTGGATTATGCCAATACAAGGTGCCTTAATCTCTTTCTTAATTTGGGAAACTGTTGGTATAGCTTCTTTAGCTGGTGTCTTTCTTATAACAATTCAAACAATTCCTGTGCAAGGTAAAATAATTTCACGTATATGACCATTATTGATTATATAACAATAAAGAAATAATATTTACGTTATGTATTAATTTGACTTTAATTCAGGATATATGAGCAAATGGACAGCAAATTTAAGATTAAAAATAGCGATAAGAACTGACGAAAGAGTTCGTTTAATGTCTGAAATTATTAGAGGAATTCAAGTTATTAAAATGTACACATGGGAAAAACCATTTGAAAAACTCGTTAGTCTTTCAAGAAGGTAATAATAATTTCTTTATATTTTGGTATATTTAGCACAGTTCTTTGTTATATTTCATTGATGTGTTACTTGGATTTTACTTATCTCATGATAAATTTGTATGTTTTTATTTCAGTCATGAAATTGATGTACTTACATTAACATCGTACTTAAGAGGATTTACCTTAGCTACTTTTATATTTACCGAGCGAACAACATTGTATTTTACAATCATGGCATATGTACTTTATGGAAATAATATATCTGCTGATAAAGTATTTTCAATGGCTCAATACTTTAATATTCTCCAAGCTACTATGGCTATATTTTATCCTATGGCAGTAGCTTTTGCTGCTGAAGCTTTGATATCAATAAAGAGATTAGAGGTAAAATATATTTAAATTTATTTTTAAGTAAATAAAATCGTATATCTCAAATAAGATAAGATTTGATAAGAGAAGTAGCAGACGTATATGCATTGCATGTTTTTTTTATTTCTTTTATCAATATAGAATTTTCTGTTATTGGAAGAAAATGTGCCTTTAATTCGTGCACTGCCAAAAGATGAGAAAAATAGTATTATTTTGAAAGATGTCACTGCTACCTGGTCAGAAACCACTATTGTAAGCACTCTGCATGATATCAATAACTACATAGGATTTGGTAAACTTTATGCTTTAGTTGGTCCAGTGGGAGCAGGCAAGGTAACCTACCATTTTTATATATTCTTTTATATAATGTAATATTATAAACTTAATAAAGCATTTCTAATCAATTATTTTTAATTTATTTTATAGAGTTCATTTCTTCAATTAATTTTAGGAGAATTAAAAATATCTCATGGACAAATAAATATTAAAGGTAGCATTTCATATGCTAGTCAAGAATCTTGGTTATTTGCTGGTACAGTAAAAAATAACATTTTATTTGGACAACCATATGATCAAAAGAAATATCAGAAAGTTATCAAAGTATGTGCTTTGCTTAAAGACTTTGAACAATTTCCACACGGTGATAAAACATTGGTTGGAGATAGAGGTACTGCACTTAGTGGAGGACAGCGTGCAAGAATAAATTTAGCTAGGTAGATAAATTGTGTATGTACATTCTAATTATCATATCTATAATTTTCTTTGTCATTTTTAGAGCTGTATACAGAGATGCTGATATATATCTTTTGGATGATCCTTTATCTGCTGTAGATGTACATGTTGGTAAACATTTATTTGATCAATGTATAAATGGATATTTGAAAAATAAAACGAGAATTCTTGTAACACATCAAATACAGTACTTAAGAGATTGTGATTACATAATTATACTTAATAATGTAAGTATAATATTTCAAAGTAATAAAATAAAAGATCAATTTATTAATGCATGTAAATTTAATATTACTATTTATCAAGTATAATATTTATAAATATATTTATATATATGTTTACAAAATAGGGTAAAGTGGAAAATGAAGGAACATTTGCAGACATTCAAAATAAAAAAATTAATTTTTTGAAATTATTAGTAAACGATGAATCAAAGGAAAAAATATTAGTTAAAGAAAACAGTATAGATTCTACTTCAGATATGTTATCTAATTTTAATACTACAGAGGATGAAGATAATGAACCTCAAGAAACAGAAGAGTTAATGGCTAAAGGAAGCTTATCGAAAGTTGTTTACTGGAAATATTTTAGAGCTGGAGCATCTATTTTTGTAATTATAGCTTTTTTTTCTTCTATGATATTGGGACAAATCGGAAGCAGTGGTAGTGATTATTGGGTTGCTTATTGGTATGATTCTTCATAATGTTTTTCAAATCTAAAAAATATTTATTTATAAAATTTTTTAATTATAAGGTCTACAATTAAATAATATTTTTACTTTCAATATTTCTTATATATAAGTGAGTATATATATATGTATATAATATAGGACAAATCAAGAAGAAATGAGATTAAAGGAAGAACGTAATTTTATACATTCGCAACATAATTTTAACACATCTGTATTAACAGATGAAAATGAAAATTCTACAGACTTCAGAAATGGTACAGTTGATAATATTAAACATGTAATCTTCAATGATTCTTCCATAATCCAGAATATAACAGCTGAGAATATGGTTGGTAATATGATTTTTAATTTTCCGTGAAAATTCTATATATATTTTGCTTCATGTAAAAATGTTATTCCATTTAGACAAACGTGAATGTAGTGTCTACCAAATTATACGGCCTTGATACACATACTGCTCTATGGATTTATGGAGCTTTTATCGTTGTAAGCATAGTTATGACTACAACTAGAAATCTTCTATTTTTCAAAACATGCATGACAGCTAGTAAAAATCTACATAATTTGATGTTTTCATGTTTACTTAAAGCGCCTATGCAATTTTTTAATACAAATCCGTTTGGTAAGCATTATCATGTGATTTGCTTGATCAAATAAAAAATAAATAAATGCTACAATGAAACATATTTATGTCATAGGTCGTATTCTCAATCGTTTTTCGAAAGATATTGGTGCTGTCGACGAAATCTTGCCAAGAACTATGATAGAATCAATTCAAATTTTTGCAGTAATGTCAGGAATTCTAATCCAAGTTATAATAATTAATTGGTGGACTATTATTCCTGTATTAATCATGGGTTTCCTATATTGGAAAATAAGAAATATTTATATGGCAACTGCACAAAATTTGAAACGTCTGGAAGGCATCAGTAAGAAATCTATTTTACAATTTTTAGGGTCGATTATTAAATAATATCTATTGTTATCTTTTTCAGCTAAAAGTCCAGTCTTCTCTCACGTTAATTCATCTTTAGTAGGATTAAGCACAATTCGTTCATCTAATGCACAACTTATGCTTTGCAAAGAATTTGATTCACATCAAGACTTACACACTGGTGCATATTCTTTGTCAGTTTCAGCTGCTACTGCTTTCGGATTTGCACTTGATACAGTTTCTGTTTTGTTTGTGACTTTTGTTACATATAGTTTTATTATTTTTAATGATGGTAAATATCTGTTAGAATAGGCACAATTAGAATAATGTTTATGTATCTATTTATATTAATTTAATGTTTTTCTATACATTATTTTTTATGTCAATATTTCAGGGAATACTTTTGCTGGCAATGTAGGTTTAGCTATCTCACAGGTTCTCATTTTATGTGGAATGTTACAACATGGTATGCGTCAAACTGCAGAAGCTATAGCACAAATGACTAGTGTAGAGAGAATATTACAATTTACACAGCTTGATGAAGAAGGTCCATTTACAAGTGATCCAAGTAATAAACCATCACTTGAATGGCCTAATAAAGGCGAGATTAAGTTTGATCATGTATATTTGCAATATTCTAATTCTGATCCACCAGTTTTAAAAGATTTAAATTTTATTATACAACCTGCAATGAAGGTACATTATATGCTTTTTATTTTTATAAATTATATATCTGTAAGGTAAACCTTACTCATATTTTTTCTTTTAGATTGGAATAGTTGGACGTACTGGTGCTGGTAAATCTTCATTAATTTCAGCCTTATTCCGTTTGTCTGAATTCAATGGTATAATTTACATAGATGGAATTAATATTAAGAAGATTGGTCTACATGATCTTCGAAATAAAATTTCAATAATCCCACAAGATCCAATGCTCTTCTCTGCATCATTGCGAGATAACCTTGATCCCTTTCATAAACATGATGATGCTGCTTTATGGGCTACAATGGAGGAAGTAGAATTAAAAAGTGCATTTACTTCTTTAGATCATCAAATAAGTGAAAGTGGCAGCAATCTTAGTGCAGGACAAAGGCAATTACTTTGTCTTGCACGTGCTATAATAGAAAATAATAAAATTTTAATTCTTGATGAAGCCACAGCGAACGTCGATCCTGCAACAGATACATTAATACAAACTACAATTAGAAAAAAGTTTCAGAATTGTACAGTATTGACAATAGCACATAGATTAAATACTATAATGGATAGTGACAGAGTATTGTTGTTAGATCATGGCGAAGTACTCGAATTCAATCATCCATATATTTTGTTAAAGAATGAGCAAAGTCATTTTTATGAAATGGCAAAAGAAACTGGAGATAATACAATGAAACAATTTCACATTATAAGTGAAGAGGTAAAATTATAGCACATAGATTTTCTATTAATAATTATAATTGTTTTGCAAAATTTATAAATTTTATAATACGTATATCATTTTCAGGCATATAATAACAGCAAATTCAACATGTCTACAGAAATTACAATACAGAAAAAAGAAAATTTGAAAATTTTAAATGGTAATTCTTCGGTATAATGATAATGTATATTTGTATTATTTTGTAATTCAAAAATAAGAAATATATATATATATTATCATCAATACAATCTTCTTTATATATAATGTTTTTTATAAATCATCACATAAATAATTTTTGAATATTACCAAGTGAAACTCTTTGAATATCTCTTCTCTTTTTAGCTATTAAATTTGAAGGAATTAATATTACAGTACATTTGTATTAAATTTAATTACTCAATCCATTTTTTTCTTTATTAAATATAATATGAGAAAAATTATATTAAAAAAATATTTGTTTACGAATTATGAATTTTTCATTATTAGTCTTATAAAAAGATAAAATTTTACCCATGGGAAAGATAAATGAACATAAAGAGTTTTAATGTCTATTTTATATTGAATGTAATATAGTAAATAAGGTAATATTTAATATATGATCTTACATTCGAAATAAAATTTGTATCATATTTCTCTTGAACATCCATTAATGAATTTTTATTGTTTTATCATATTAACTGCACTGCACCACTTTTTACTAGATTAGCAATAGCATTGTACTGGATAATATGTTGCGAGCCAGCTTCAAAGTCTATTTCTTCATCTATGACACCTGGTAAAACAATACCAGTTATTCTTTCGTTAGCTCTTAAAAAAACATGAGTTTGCATATTCGGTTTGGTGCTAATTTTATCAATTTCAAATCCTTGAAAGCTAATAGGCATATGTTGTAAGGCCACTGTTTTGAAAAGATTTTCGACACTGCCTAAATAATCCTTAGCGAATCGAAGTTCTCCTGGTGTTAAATAAGCTTCATCTGGTTCTCTCCCAGCTTCCTCTGACAATATATGAATAGTATATTTCTCTATTTTCTCTAAACGTATTCTGAGATAACTAGAAATAAGGAATCGTATTCTATCGAGTTCCATTCTATGAACGACTAAGCGTAGATCGTCTCTTTCTAACCTCTTCATGTTTTCTTCCATATGACTTATTTGCTGCAACATACAATCGACAAGATCGAATTTATGTGGAAGAATTTCTGGAGAAAATTTCTCATTAAGCCATGCATTTTCAATTGCTTCAAGTGCGTTCTCTGCTGTTAACACTTCCTCTTCCTCAATTTCTAAATCTGCTATTTCTTCTCTCAAAATATCATCCATTATCTTTTAATAATATTATTTGTTGAATCAATGCTTTTTTCAGATGAAAACCGTATTAAATATTATCACAAATATTAATATGCTTTACTTCAACTTTTAACAATCGGATTATTGTAGCCACTGATTACAAATACCGTTTAGTATTTAAATCGTTTTTCGTGTCATGAATCTCGATTAATATCGATTTATCGACTTTTTCGACAGGGCGCTATACATCATTAAATTTAAAATGAAAAAGACTTGTAGAACATTAGAAAACCATTCATAAATTTGAATTAATTTTGATTCTAAAAATATTAGATTAGATTTTGATTTCGTTGAATTAATCATTAATATCATCGATTAATGATTACATTAATTAAAGTCAAAGTCTTACATATTTAACATCGAAAATATATAGAACATTACTATAAGCTCCTTATGTGATG
Organism: Vespula pensylvanica; assembly: GCF_014466175.1. Lineage (NCBI taxonomy): Eukaryota > Metazoa > Arthropoda > Insecta > Hymenoptera > Vespidae > Vespula > Vespula pensylvanica. The sequence goes on from NC_057704.1 coordinate 2,369,504, forward strand.
AAACCATATTAAAACGCAACATCAATAAAATATAACATATACTAAAAGAAAATTAATTTCAAGTAATTTAATTCGGCCTTTTAATTTGTTTATAATTTTTATAAATAAAAAAAGGTACTTTTTTTCTTTTATACTCGTTATTATTACATGTTCTTCTTTGGAAATTGTAGAAAAGTTGTGTGATAATGTCACATAAGAGTTTTATCCTTACGATTCTCAAGGTACTCACGAAGAAATCGAAGTATACTTCAGTCTTTCGTGTTCTATTCTTGTTGTACCCTTGTAAGGTTTCTGTGTGCGACATTGAAGGTGCACCAAGGTATTCTTTAATTCCTTTTAACTTAATAAGTACTGTCTTAAGACTGTTTGGAGATTTAGATGAAGTAGTCATATAGATAAGAAAGAATAAGGGTACATATGGAGTCAAGTTGGGGCATCGCATTCATATTTAAACTGGACTCGTAGCAGAACAAGACGAGCCGCATCCAACAGTGGACCAAACAACGGTCGGTGTCTTCTACGCCCTTACAACCCGCGGTGACCATCCTCCACTTCTAACATTAAGCGAGTACTTGGATTAGTTCGTTTTTTTACGACGATTTTCTCCAAGTAGCCTGGAAAAAGTGAGAAACTAATATAATCGAAGATATTGGAGATTATTATTCTTAGATATAATATTTTTTTATACAATTAAATCTTTAAAAAATGATAGCATATCACTTGTGATTTTATTATGAACTTTTGTTTTTTAATTTTATCTTATTAATTTAAATTATTTTTATCAAACTAATGAATTAAATAATAATATATTATATTTTCTCTATATATAGTCCAGCATGACAGTTATGTCGGGACCAAGTTACGCTGCATGGGCGGGCCATGGCTCGAAATTCGGTAATCTGACCTTAGCAGACACAGTTCCACCAGAAATGTCACATTTAATTGATCCCCACTGGTATCAATTCCCGCCAATAAACCCTCTGTGGTATCCTTTGGTTGGTTTTGTTATTGGTGTATTAGGAGTTATCTCTGTCATCGGTAATGGCATGGTGGTTTACATTTTCTGTTCAACTAAATCGCTACGTACTCCAAGTAACTTGTTTGTCATCAATCTCGCCTTTTCTGATTTCCTCATGATGTTTACTATGTCTCCACCTGTGGTAGGTATTATTTTCCAACCAGATTAAATATATTATAAGTCAGAGAAAAACAATTTTTAGCAAATATGTTCTTGTGAATAGGTGATTAACAGCTACTATGAAACTTGGGTATTTGGACCTCTTATGTGCCAAGTCTACGCATTGTTAGGCTCTCTGTTTGGATGTGGCTCCATATGGACAATGACATTAATTGCATTTGATAGATATAACGTAATCGTCAAAGGTTTGTCAGGCAAACCACTCAGTATCAATGGAGCCCTCCTTCGAATCATTGGTATATGGCTATTCTCACTCTTTTGGACTGTTGCACCTATGGTAGGATGGGGCCGGTAATATCTCTTTATAATTTAATAGACTTTCTGTTTTTCATTCTGAAACTATATCTAATAGTAAGTATTTTGTACAGATATGTACCTGAAGGAAATTTGACTGCTTGCGGCACTGACTACCTCAGTAAAGCAATAGAAAATACATCTTACATACTTGTATACAGCGTATTTGTCTACTATTTGCCACTATTTATGATAATCTACAGCTACTACTTCATCATTCAAGCTGTCGCAGCACACGAGAAAAATATGCGAGAACAAGCAAAGAAAATGAATGTTGCTTCTCTACGATCTTCTGAAAATGCTAATACCAGTGCAGAATGCAAATTGGCAAAGGTATACGTACATATATAAATGCAAATAACAATAATATAAAAATTTTAAGAAAATTCTCATATTGCAATAACTTTAATATTTTTTTAGGTTGCGCTTATGACAATCTCCTTGTGGTTCATGGCATGGACTCCTTACCTGGTCATTAACTATACAGGCATCTTTGATAGCCAGAAGATAACACCTATCTTCACCATTTGGGGATCCATTTTCGCAAAAGCAAATGCTGTATATAATCCTATTGTTTATGGTATCAGGTAAATCATTTGTTCTTTAACATGTCATTTTATTAGAAATTTTTTTATCTAGAAGAGACAGAAAAAAATGGCGTATTAGATCAATGGAACTTTTATATTATGTTTATAAGTATATAAAAGTGATTATACTTAAAAAAAACAATTAATGTACTTCTTTTTAATGATTCCAGCCATCCTAAATACCGAGCCGCTCTCTTCCAAAGGTTCCCATCTTTGGCTTGTACCAATGAGCAAGCACCCCATACGGATGCAACATCTACTGCATCTGGTATTACCACAGTCCCTGAAGGCGAGAAAGCTTCGGCATAAGGAAAGAATTGTAAAATGCTGCCATTTTCTAAATTTCTAAATTAACATTATACTAAAATGCAAATATTAATATCATCAGAATGAATATAATATTTAATAATTTAATAACTGGGGCAGCCATATTTATGTGTTCTAAACAAGGACTTCCATGTGATATATGTAATGTTAAAAAAAATAGAAACAACAGGGATCTATAGTGAACACAGGTGAACTAATTGATTCTATTTAACATCTAGAAGGAGATTTATAAACAAAACCTGTACCAATAACATACATGATATCACTGTGTACACAACATAAAATGAGCAATCTTTGAATACATCTATGATTAATTTTATGATTCATATTTCACCACAATGTGAATCATTTACAATTGATTAATAGATTGAATTATAATTTTGTGCATTTTATAATATAGTGGTATACATGGTCACTTTGGTATAGCAGGTATTGGCTCTATGATTACAAGATTAGTCAGCGTGCCAAAACATAGCGATAGCGTCATATCTGTACTTAATTTTGTAAAATTAAATAAATCATGCAAGCAGCATTACTCGTTTGTTATTATTAAGTTAAAAATAACTGATAAAAAATATACCTTTCAATAATTTACCATATTAGTGTATTTTGTTTTCAAATAAATTACAGAAATAATAATCATGCACTGAATTATTTATTTTGAAATAACAATAGTAATTATTTCATAATTAATACTTTTTTACACAATTATCAATAAATTATATTAAATTTTGATATTAACATATTATTAAATTTCTAAAAGTTTATTTATACTGTTCTACTTTAAGAAGAAAATTAAAGAATATTAATAATAAAGAAAAATTATGCTTTTCCACTCGCCGTTGTAGTAGAAGATGTTTCAGCATTTCCTGCAGATGCTGCAGGTTCCTCTGTTGACCCACATACAAGGAATGGTAGTTTTTCTTTTAATGCTGCTCTATACTTTGGATGGCTATATAAAATATATAAAAAGAGAAATTAATGGATATATTTATAAATTTTAATAAATTTTTATATTTATTTTATACCTTATTCCATATACAATAGGATTATATATTGCATTGGCCTTAGCAAAGAGAGAACCCCAAATAGTAAAAAGTGGACTAATTTTTGACCCATTAAATATACCCATATAATTTATTACCAAATATGGTGTCCAAGCCATAAACCATAATGATATTGTTGTTAAAGCTACCTATAATATTAATAAATTCATAATAATAAAAATAAAAAAAAATCGAATTAAGTCCAAATAATTTTTGATAATTGTTTTAATAATATAAATTTATGTAAAATATTAACAACAATACCTTTGCTAATTTTGCTTCAGCACTAGTATTTTGATTATCACCAGATCTTAAGGAAGCAACATTCATCTTCTTTGCTTGTTCTTTCATAGCTCTTTCATGAGCTGCTACAGCCTATCAAATTAAATGAAGATTCTTAATATAAAAATTATTAATATATAAATAAATAAATATAATTGATATACTTACAGATACAATGAAATAATAACTATAAATGATGGTAAACAATGGTAGATAATAAACAAACACTGAATACACCAATATATAAGACTTTGATCCCCAATCTTTGGAAAGATAATCTGTACCACATGCTGTCATATTACCTTCTGGTACATACCTAATTTGTAAAAGTGTATAAATTTCTATAAAACAATTTCTAATATAATTATAATTAAATTTTTACCTATTCCATCCTACCATTGGTAAAATCGTCCATAACAACCCAAATAACCATATAATGACAATTTGTAGCAAAGCTCTTTTAATAGTTAGAGGTGTACCTGACATACCCTGCAATTATTCTTATTAACGTTTTTATACTTGCCTCATTAATGCAACTTTTTTAATACCTTTACTATAACATTATATCGATCTAAAGCAACAGCAGTCATTGTCCATATAGAAGCACATCCACATAGAGAACCAACCATAGCATATATATCACACATTAAGGTTCCTTTAAATATAAAAAAAAGATTTATACTATATTAATATTATTCATATAATTAAGTAATTATATAAAAATTATACGTTCATTACCTAGAATCCAAGTTTCATAATAACAATTGATTACCATAGGTGGAGACATTATAACCATCATTATAAAGTCTGAGAAAGCCAAGTTTACCACAAGTAAATTACTAGGTGTTCTTAATGATGGTGTCATCAGAAATACATATACTACAACACCATTTCCAGACCATCCTAAAACTCCAAGAACAATCATAACTAAACCTAATATTTTATGCCACAATGGATCCAAAGGTGGAAATTGATACCTATATGGAAAAAATGAAAATTATCAAATAACTAATTTGTTTTAAAATATATAAGTCAAATGAATTTATTTATAAGAAGGAATGTAATGTAGTAGTCACCAATGAGGATCAATTAAATGTAGCATTTCTGGAGGTACTTTATCAGCAACTGTTTGATTAGTATATCGCATCTGTTGATGTGCAAATTGAGGACCAATAGTTGTCAAGGCATGAGTTATAATTTTATTTACTATTGTTCCATTTAATCCAGGTACAAAATCACTGATATTTACAGGGCTTACTGGGTTTCCTTCCATATTTGCTATGAACAAATATATAAGCATATTATTTTAATATAATAAATATATAATAAATAAACATATAATAAGTGAATATGAAATATATTTTAATAATATATTAAAAATAGGAATAATTAAATTAAATGAATTTTAAATTTAATACATACAGATACGAATTTAAAGATATTTGTTATGTTTTAGTAAATAGTAAATAGTTAATAATTAGGAATATATGGAATGTTCTGAATACTGAATATTTTGGTTTGAGTACAAGCACGAACTGGTCACTATCTCTTTTATATACTTACAAATACGAACATATACACACATATATTCAAAATGTAATAAAATTATAATCCAATAAAATATTCAAATGAATACTTCTACTATCACATTAAATGTATTAACATATGTTCCTATGTTCGTAAGAACTGAGTAGTAGTAACCACGTCATAGAAGTTCTGTCACTTAAGATTTGAAAGAAGCCATTCAAAAAGGGATATTTTATATAGATATATTCATATTTACATTTCCACCTGATTTCTAATTTTCCATACTTATCTATTTTTCAAAACTAAAAAAATAAATGAAAAGAGAAACTGACAAGAGTATAATTACATCTAACACAGGTGAATAATTTGTGATAGAATCATAAATAATGCAGTTTCTCAGTCATATTAAGATCTTTTATTTAAAATATTATTGTAACAATTAATATTACCTGTATTGATACATTTTCTTATTTTTATTTTTGAAATTTTCTTTTTCTTTTTGAAATTAAAAATTTCTGACCTAGTAGCCATAATAGCCATAATTTTAAAAAATAATAATTCTTTTACTGACTTGTTTTAGATAAATTTTAATTTATTTTGCTGCTCTAGAAACTTGACGAGTATGTTGACTATAACCCTCTTTCAAAGCTTCTTCCAATTCTTGAGCCATATGTAGTAAATTAACAGGATCTGTTTGGAGTAGAATATGTTCCATGTTTTCATTATTTTTCAATGTTAAATCTAATGTAATCAATGGAGAAACTTGTTTTAATAAGGTCCTTGAAGCAGTCTAGAAATAATATAATTGTTATTATCTTTTTTCAATGAACCATTTGATGTGTAATAAACTAATTACCTGCACTTCAAAACGCCATTCAAGATCATGATATTCTGGTATTTTAAAACCAGTAGCTGCTATAATATTGGATATCTCTTTTTTCTTTGTAATATATAGCTTACTTAAAATTGCTTCATTTTCTTCAGAGAAACCTAATGCTATAATAGAATCTCGAAAATCTTCATTACTTAGCTACAATAATATATAACACACAATTACAATATAATATTTATAAGTTACATATAATAATGATATATAATTAAAACTATACCTTATGATTACAACTTTCTAATAATAAGTTGATAAGACCTTCTACTGAATTTTTTATAACATCCAATTCTACCTCAAGTTTTTCTATAGTAATAATCATATATTATTAATTAATAATAAAAAAATATTTGTTTAATAATTGTTCAAATATAAGATACATTTATATATACTTACGGGCAGCTGCATGATACAATTTCATGTTAGGACCTTTTTGTAAATAATCTAAAGCAAGTTTACAAAAATCCTGTAACACTGTATAATTTTATTATAATAAAAAAAAAAAATAAATAAATAATATTTTAACATAATTAAAATCATATGTGATATATGTAATACCTTGAGGTGTTTGTTCCATAAGAAATAGCACATGTTTTTTATGATCTGGTCGTAATGTCAGCAACATTTTCTTTTTTTAAAGAAATAAAAAATATATAATTATGTATAAATACATAAACAATTATTCATTAGAAATGTATAATCACTATATAAAACAAGCATCAAGTTCCATGTTTATTTAGAATAATTTGAAAACTTTTCGCATATTATGTAAAATGCACTATAAAATATACTATTTTTATTAATATTACATATATCTATTCATATACAATATTAATTTATGATCAATTTGGGTTACAAAATTAAATAACAAGCTGTTTAAAATCCCTAACCATTTTTATTTCTGTTATTGGTAGTTAAAGTTTACTGCGCATACTCTATACGCATCTATAATACGTAAAAATATGGCGCACAATAATTCTGCCGTCAGAAGGCGTTCATGCTGTTGCCAAGAAGGTACGGATAGATACGGAGCCAGACGATACTCGTTTCTTGTGTATTATGACGTTAAGGACAACGATCTACATTATAAAACATGGGAGATAAAGGTATTTATTAGTTTTTATAAAAAAATAAAAAATAATGTATCGTAAGGTACCATGAACACGACACTTATTAACATAATAAAGAGCTTTATTAGGTTAAGAGTTAAATTGCACCATCTCTTTCTACTCGTTTAATACAAATTTTGAGGTTAATTATATTAATTGATTTAATACTTTGTTAAGTTTATTAAAATCATGTTGTTATAAAAAATGAGTAATATATTATGCCAATGGTTGAGAATCTATATATCTTATGTACATGATAATTGTAATTAATATATTCTATCTCATTTCAGCTATTGTTTAAATAAACAATTGAGAGAATGAGTTTGTATTCAATATTATCATTATCACTTTTTCTTTTTTGCTATTTTTGCATGCATATATATATATATATGTATATATATATATATATATATATATATATCACATAAAGAGAAACAAATTTGCAACTTCTTGATTAATTATAAATATGTCTTACATTGTCTCAATATATTGATTTGTAATGCAAAAAATAAAGTTATATTATTATAATTAAATCATTTATTTTTCAGAACATCATGTACACTTCAGTGGGGCAAGCGGTCTTGGGAAGGACAACAACATTATGATACAACCACAACGACATGGACATATAGATGTTCATCTTGGATTCTTACAGCTTCATCACAGGTTTACAAAACGATGCGATAAACTAAACGTAAATGTTGCAATCGTCATGTAGATAGTCGTACTGTTGTATGATTTGTTTCTTTAAATGATGAAAACCAGATTATACGCTCAACGAAGAAGATGAAGCTATCGTACATCTTGCGTATATATCCTTTGAAGGTACCACGTGGAGTTTTCTCTTCCATGGAATATGTGTGTTCACGGTGAACTTCTTGCTCCTGCTGTAGTTGTCTGTAACCATCATAATCCAGACTGTCACATTATTGACCTAATGCAAGAGAAGGATGGCCTTAAGTAAATAAATATCTTCTTTTTTTTAATTTAAAATTACATTAGCTTAATTTACATTTTTCATTTTAATTATTTTGATCACAGATTAAAAATTGAGCTACTAGCATACAAGGAACGAATCTTGAAGGAAGAAGTTCAAGTCATGTGTTGTAAATCTGGTACACCATTAAAAATACTCTTGAATGCACGAGTATTAGGTAAGGATAAAGGAACGCCTTTGTTAAGGAATGGTATACGCAGTGTTGCTGTAGAGGGAATCGATAAAGACGAAATATCTGAATAAATCTACCGACTAATGCTTCAAAATGAACCGCACTTTTACAAGCTTCAATAAAATTGATTTTATGATTAATGAGTATTAAAAGATCCAGAATAAAAAAGCAACACAAAAAGTATTCAAATAATTAATAAGAATCGTATATATTATCGATTTTGAATAAAATATAAGATAAGCTATTTGAGCTTTCATTATTTTTTGATTTAAAGAATTGATCAATCATAATCTTTTTATACTTTCTACTTTGATAAATAACAAATAAGTTGCATAATAAAAAATTGAGCTTATGTAAATTTAAATCAATAACGTATATCTTAGGATACATATATGAAAAAAATATATATACATATATATAAAAAGAAGTGGGTATAATCGACAAATCGATGGGAATAAATAATATTTTTATTGGATAGAAAAAAAAAAAGATTAATCGTTTAATAACATTAATGTATCATTCTTTTTTTAATTAAAATATAAATAACTTGAACTAGCTAATATTTATAAAAGAACGGCAACGAAAGTAGAATAGTTTCAATTAATTCTGACTTGCCTACTATATCATTATAATGTTATCATTATAATTTTACTTATTGTTCTATAACTATTATTGATACTATGATTACACTGCAGTGTCATTACTGTAATAAGACATTTTTATTTGTCATCTTATTTATTAACAAAATCACATGTTCTTACAAACTTTAATCTAACTTGCCTACAACTATAGCAATATATAATATTTCTATCACTATATGATAAAAAACGAATTTTTGTGTATGTCGTATTTTATAACATTATAATCGCTTTATAATGTTTTATAACGAAATGGATATTTAACAGTATTTGTTCTAAATACAAAATATGTTTCAAATCTTAACATTTAACTTATATTTTATAATACATCACTTGGAGTTGTACAAGATGTTGAAGAAAAATTACCAAATTTTAAGATAATTGGAAGTACTCATCAAAATAAACAAAAAGGTCTTAACAAAAGTGAACTCAAAAATTATTTATTTCAGGCCTATAAAATTTTCATGGATCCTCTTATTTTATAAGAGTTTTCAATTAATTACATTAATTTAACTAACGAAATAAATTATATACTTGTAGCATATAGTTTTTAATTATCTTCACAAATAAAAGTTTTATAGATTTATATCTGACAAACATGAAACTTTTTAATAATTCATAGTTTATACAGATTTATTATTTTCAAATAAATCTTCGGTAGATATACTATACAGTTCATTATTTGTTAAAACTTTCTTATTTATTAAGCGAATATTACAGATTGGTAGACTGACAGATTGATAACTTTTTTAATGTTCTATATACACACGCCCTTTCATCCGTACGTGGGTTACATACCCATTGGCTAATTCTTTTCGATGTATTTATTTTTATATGTTTTGAACTTGCTTACTCAATTTTTTAATTTATAATCGTATTTAAATAATGCAAAAATAATAATCGTAAAATTCAAAAATTGCTATAAGGTATCAATTTTGTATGAAATGTTCTTTTAATTAAATATTAAGAATTACAATATTAGATGATTTCAATGTTGTTATAATACAGTAACAAATCACATATAATAGTATTTTATACAAATATTGATATACAAATTTTCTCTTTTTTCGAATATTTTGATATTTCTTTTATAAATAAAAATAAATATTATCATTTAACAATTTCGAAATATAAATAAATTTATTTCTATCAAAATAATTTCTACCAAATAAGGCAATTATTGCATTAATTATTTTAGAGAATCACAGTTAATAGTTCATAAACCCTTAAAAATTGAAAAGACAAAACATAATTAAAAATTGTATGTAAATCTTACACATATCTTTCATAAGAGAACAATGAATTTAAGAAGATATTAATTATATAGGTTTCATTAGAATGGATATAGAGTGAGTCACTTAAAATAGGCTATTAGTTATCTGACCATCTTTCACGATTTTAAAGATAGAAAAAATGTATAATTTAAATATGTTGAATTATATTATAATGCACTATCTTAATTATTAACAATAGGTATTTGCAGATGTATGTTTTTATTTAAGAAAAATGAAAGTGACTAATTTTTTCTAAGAATCTTCATCTGAGAAAAATTTTCATGTATGACAATGAAAAAGAACTTTTATTTGAAATGTTTGTTCTTATTTTCAAAACTGAAAGATATTCAGATAGTTTTCACTGTATTTGGTGATTCATCCTGTACGAAGTTGCCATTATTATAATACATATGAAGAAACACATCTTTCAATCTTTACTAAATACTAACATAAATGATTTTTAAATTTTATGCATAAAACCTTAATGTAAAGTGAAGTGAAGTGAAGAAAATATTTTAAATCTCATAGTTGTTATATAAGATATCAACAATAATTTTAAATTATATATCACAAAAGTTTTATAGTAATCACAAGATATTTTGTTACTCATTATTCAACATTGAACAAAATCTTAAATATATTTTACACTCAACCATTAAATCATTAAATGATTAAACAATGGATGCTTTTTAAGCAACCAATCTTTTTTGTTCTTCTAAATCAATAATTATAACACTATTTATAACTTGCACTCCTTGTGTCAATTAAAAAATGAGCTATTCATTTATATCACTAGATACTTTGATACTTCTCCCTGCAGGTAGGGCAAGTATTACGAGATTCCTATAATAAAAATATATAGGTATGAATTAAATTACAAATATGGAAATAATTTGCAAATTTAGTTAATATCAATGAAGATTGTTTAAATCATAAATATATGAAGAAGTATAATATGAAGAAATATAATAGAGTCAATTAGCTATTAAAGTTCTAATAAATAAATAGACCTTATTCTTTATATTCAAGAGTTAAAATAGACATATACCATTGGGCCTTGTGTTCTCCAATCTTGAATACATTTTTCATGAAAGCAATGACCACATGAAAGCATTTTATCTTGATCTGAAACACTTTGGAAGCAGATGGTACAGACATCTTTAAATGGAACTCTCTTCGATCGTCTTTTCCGATATTGATTTTGTTGTTCGCTAGAAAAAAAAGTATAGATTTTGATACATAAATGTTAAATGATAAAACTTCTCTCTTTCTTAACATGACATGATTATGTTTTTTATATATGGCTATCTATTATTTTATTTCTATATTAATTTCTATATTAATTGATAAAAATAATACTTGTTCGATGATGGATTTACGGCAGTGAAATAATTAGGAGACATTCCAATATCAGGACCATTGGGACCTCCAGAATTATTATATCCATATGATTGTTCTTGTCTTCCATTATTGGCAAGAAAATAATATAACAAACTTGCTAAACCGAATGTAAGTGCTACTATAGTGATACCTTGAATTGCCATTTATAATAAGATAAATCGATCGTTAAATAAATTGAAATTTATTGAATGATAATATGAAAAGAATCGCAATTGTTATATTTAATAGAATATACAACGTGCGGTGAATTCTTTTTTTGTCGTCAACACTACGTGAAATTTGACTTCACTACGAAATTTGATTCACTATGAAAATTTTCATGACGATATAAAGAAGATATCTATTTGTAAAGAACATTCAGATCAACAATAATGGTTAAATGTTAATTTCTTTCTCACTCTTTCCCTTATACGTAAGAAGAACATAACGTGGCAAAAAACAACCATCCATTCCAGTAAAATGGGAAGAACGTACACAGGTTTGCCAACAGTTTTGCAAGTAAAAATATATATACGTATATATGTCAGTATACACAACAGTAAGTATAAATTTATAGTAACTAACGTATAACTACATATAGTAATGTAACATATAATTGCATATTATGCAATTTCTTATACGCATGCACTATTTTAATAATATACATATATGTATATACAAATCTTTTATTACAGAACAAGTTATTGATATTTACGTCTGCAAAAAAAATCTCTTCGCTACATTTAATTTATAAGTTGGCAAGACTATTACAATTATTCTAACAGAATAAGCCAGTAAACGAGTAAAACTAATCGTAACAAAAAATAAAAAAGAAATATAGAAATGAAACAACAAAATATAAAAATAAAAATATTTGTTTCTTTATTACGAACTTTCAGAGTATTGTAGAATATCATTTATTTATCTAGTCAAAATATAGATGTTGTGTAAAAAAATATATACAATACACATGCACACATACACACGTGTTGTAGGAACTATAAAAGTAAAGAAAAGTAATTGGATTGAAGGCACTTTTTTATCGGCATACAATTAAATACATATATAAAAAATTACACGCTTCTGCGATTATATCTTGATGTGCAATGGTGACAATATTGTGTTGGTAAATTATGTAGTGAAAATTGTCGATAATTTAGTAACGAAATTTTTATGTATTTGTGTATTGAGATCGCGTGACTAGTAGTACATATAATTATTTACCGTCATATGATTATCATCTGGAATCTAGATCTACACATTATATGTCAATATTTATTAAACAATGGATAATCTATATACATAATATAACGTACGTAAGTAGTACATAGATTGCTTATGAACAACTGTGAAAGTTCACATCTAAGAAAGAAAAGGTAAGAAAAACATAAAAATTACAATAAAAATTAGTAGAATAAAATAACATATATCCGTAGAAGACTATTTGGAGATTTTTTCGTTCATAGAGATTATTTAAATATATTTCGTAATATCTTTTCAAATTTAATTCGTGTTCACACCAACATTTTATTAATATAATATTTGTGATATATAAGTAAATTTGTAAGATAAATATCCTAATGTATGTGTATGTATGTATATATGTGTGTATGTGTATATGCATATGTATATGTATATATCTATAATTAGAATATTTATTTTTTCTAATATGTATATATATATATACACACACACATATATAAAATAGAAGTTATTTATATATCATAAATATTACATTAATAAATCTCTCTCCCTTTTTCTATATATAATGTGTGTGTGTGTGTGTGTGTGTGTGTGTAAGTAATGAAACTGATGAAAATAGAAAATAATAGGTTATTCTTTACTATTACGAGTAAAACATTTAACACGAGAGCAAAAAATGTGCAACCGCTTTTGTAACAATCACAAAGTTACATTGATAATGTGACAAGATAAAGAAATTTTGTCTTGTTTATATATTTGGATACATTGTTATAATCGCAAGTTGAAACGTTTTATCTTTTTTGTTTTTTAATTTTTTTTTCTTTTTCTATTTTAGATCTTAGAAAATGAACGAACATTTGTTTACGTATGTTACGCATATTAGCATAGTATGTGTAATAGGTCACTCAATTCTGTTTTCTTAATTAATATACAAAGAAACGTCGGTGTGGAACTAAATTATCTGGAAGTAGTTTGTCCTTCTTTAATCACTTAAAGAGCTTCTTCCTTTTTATAGTTCACAATCCAATGTAGAGAGAGATCGCATCGATGATCGTGTTACTGACGTCAACGAAGATACAGAACGTTCGATGGACTGTGTCCTAGTTGTTTGTTGCTGCTTTAGCAACATATGTCGAAGCGATTGAGCTTCCTCTCGAAGGGTCACCACCTGCGCTCGTAAAATAGCATTTTCGTGTTCTAACATTGTTGCCTTTAAAGCGATCTACGAAAAATAATTGAATGATGGGGGATACGTTGCAAACTATTAATTGATTAAGGAGTTACGTACATTTGGATCGTCCAAAAAAAGATATTATTTTTTTATTTATTTTGTTAATAAAAAATCATTAAACGTGGGACAGTTATTACTTCGAGGAATATTTTCTAACAAAAAAGAAAAAAATTGAAACAATTGGTCGTCCTCTTGGAGTTATTTTCTGTTTGTGTTATTATCGTGTCTTCGCCTTTAAGAAGCTAATTTTTAATATTTTTATTTGATAAAACAATGATAATGAAATACATCACGATTTTCGATAGAAAATTTCAATAGCTTTTAATAATTAAAAAAAGAATTACGACAAACGAATGTTCGTGAGAAAAAGATCAGATAGTGATATAAGAAATAATCGTGCGAGATTTCAATCGAATCGATTCAATAATTTTTAAGATATTATTGGCATCAATTTGAAAAAAAAAAAAAAAAAGAAAAAACAGTTTTGAGAAAGCAACGTTTAAATTGTTGTGCTTGAACAGGGCCGCCTTTAAGTCGACTCCTAATATCGTCAAATTTTTGAAATATTTTCTGACGAAATTTTCAAAGAAAAATTTTTCTTAAAGAATAATATTATCGAATTAAAAATATTTAGGAAGAAACGATCTTATTTTTTGAACTTTTCTAAGTGTACGTAAATCCCCCTTCAAGTGAAATTGGAATATAAATTTGATCTTACGTGATCTTCACGAATTTTTCGTGCGTCTCGCGATTTCTTTGCGGCCTGATTATTACGTTTACGCCTTTCGTAATACTTTTCATCTTTTTGATCATCCGGAATAGGCTTTTTTTCGCTTCTCGGTCGTCTACTGATACTTTGTGTATTATTATCGTTGATAAACTGTCGATTCATAATCGTATCTGCGTTATAAATTTTAAGAATCTGACTGTGTTATTTTAAAAACGAAAAAAACGTTTTGATTGTGATGGGAAAAATGAGAAGGATTTCACGGAACAATGAATTTTTTAATATTCATTGGCATAATACGACTTACCGGAATCCATTATATCTGAATATCGTCGAGGTATATTTAACGATGGTATCAAAGGTGTCATAGTTGTGAAAAAAGGAGATTGTACTAGAAAACTACTAGAAATTGGCAATGTTCCGGAAAGAGAAGCAGTTGTCGTTAACGACGGCGTCAACGACGGTTCTATCGACGTAGAATTGGACAATATATTTGTTTCGTTAAATTTACAACGTTGAGTAGGAGTATACGGCTCATATCTATATATATCTGTAAGTGCAAATATAAAAGTAGAATTTTTATTTGAATACGTGAGACATATGGCGTATAAGAAATCTTTTTATAATTTTTTCTTTCTTTTCTTCCCTTAGAATTTAATGATAATAAATTATTTTAAAAGAAATCTATAATCAATTAAATGACTTATTATTGTTAATTTAAGACGTGTAAAACAAGTCGCCCCTGTGGCCTAATGGATAAGGCATCGGTCTCCTAAACCGGGGATTGTGGGTTCGAGTCCCACCAGGGGTATAATTCACTTTTTTTTTCTTTCTCTCTAAAGTATATTTTATGAAAGTTTTTACATTTTAATATTATTTATTGTTTCATATATATATATATATATATATATATATATATGTCTATTAGATATGTCTTTATTATATATATTTATTGTATGTTTTGTGTATATGTGTGTGTTTGTATGTCTTTATTAGAGAGACTTTCCAGTACAAAATCAATTGCAATCTAAATCAGAATTTAATGAATTAGAATTTAAAGACTTAGAATGTTGATTAATGTTTATTCCTATACCAACTATGAATAACTCATAATCTGGCATATCATCGATGTTGCGTGTTTTCATAAGGTTTTAATCATACTCCATGTCACACACAAAGAATTGACTTTTGCATGATTCTTATCATAAAAGCAACGTGATCGTCATTGATAAGCCATTTTTGAACAACGTTATATTTTATTATTCATTTTATTTTCCACGTGTCGAATTATTTACTATTTATATATATATATATATATATATATATATATATATATATATGTACGTATATATTTATGTATGAGTGTAAGTATGTATGTATGGACATATATACGTATGTACGTTCACAACATTTAAAACATATCGTTTTCTATACGTACCTGAATTTGGAGCAAGAAATCTATAACTTCTCAATAGTTGTAATGTAGAAACTGCTCCGGTCATTGTATTTTCAGAGCAAATTGTTTGCGTATGTATATGAGAGGCCATTTTTTTTTTTAGAGAACACGTTCGAATGTGTTAGTGCATGATCAGTACGATATTATTATTTTGATCGGTCTTTGAAGATTCTTCCTCTTTTTCTTGGTTTATATCCATGGTGATGACTTAAAAAACGTGCTCGGTACGTTGAGTAATTTATTCTTTCTTTTCTTTGAATATTTCTTCTTTTCACATTTTCTTATCCTTCCAGAGAGCGACGTAAACTCAATAATATCATACGTTGCGCGGATAAATTATATTATATATGTCGTCCTTTCTTCTTTTTCTTTTTTCAAAACGTCATTATATCAACGAATCGAACGTTTTTATATTCACAACAAAAGAATCGTCTTCAAAAATGATACCTTGTCAATTATCGTTTGTCAATTATCTTACAAATAACTATTAGATTTTTTCATCTTTCCTTCTTCGATTGACATATCATTTTCAATCTTTGCAAAAATTTCAATGAAACGTTAAGGTTCGACACGAATTGACATTTGAAAGAGGACTATCTCACAAGTTATTAGGTAAGGCACTCAAGATACTCCTCCAATGTAGTAAAACAGTTTGAAGTTAACAGGTCCGGTTATGATAGAGTTTTCTAATATCACGTGTTCCACGATTATTCCAGGAAACTTTTCATTCGTCGACGTTACCTTTCTTCCCGCCCTAAAGAGCATGCGTACTTGTCAAGATCATATTTGTTCCGCCCATTGGGTAGTCATGGGTGACCAGCGACAATAGCTTTTCAAATGGTCAACCTTTAAGAGTGACCAATCACCAGCCTCGTCCATCGTTCTTGCAATTAATGATCATTCGTGCTCAAAAGTATCACGACCTTAATCTACAAAATATATACATATATATATATATGTATATGTATATGTATATGTATATGTTTGTATGAGCGCGTGCGTGTGTATGCATGTGTATGGGATAGTTTGTAATAAGTTAACAATTATAGTGATTTTATGATGGAGTGGAGAAACATACCATATTGAATATCAATCAAATTTTAATTTTTTACAAATGATTGTGCTTATGTAACAAGATGAATTCTTTAAGTAATGATTTCTCTATTAAACAAAAAAATCATCGAATCGACTATCGTTGAAATTTTTATCGTCATTTTCAGTAAGTTTAGATATTCGAGTACTTGCATATCTACTTACGTATTCGTTCATTTTTTTTCTATCTTCATACGATTCTCTAGGATTTCATCTGAATACAGTCTATGTAAGTGGCAAAAAATATAGACTCCCTTACGATCGTTCATCCTACGTTAATACATATACGAATGGGTGCTTTCAATGTTATGGGACAGCGAGCACCTGACACTTCCATGTTTCCTGCGAATGTTTCATATGTTCGTAATTATTATAAAGCAAATTAGACGGATGTATAGACCCGATATTACCCCCATCTCAACCCCCACAAGTCGATCTCATAAAATATTGCACTTGTTCGGCTCTGTAATTACCTTGTGTCCAATGATTAATGACCAAGAGATCGATGGACTCTGTTCAAGGGTTAAACGGAAATGTTCGCGTTCTTTGACCTTTCCATATATTTTATTCCTTCTTTCTTTATTATTGTTGTTGTTGTTTTATTCGTTACTTCTTAATATCTACTAACAAAGAACGAATTTATCTTAACGATATTATCTACTCGTAAAATTAGTGGATAAGTATATATTAGAAAATATGTTTGGCTATTTGGAAGTAAATTTGGAAAAAAAATCGTATTCACTAATGAGTCTTGGCATATTTGACGAAAAGGTCAGCTCGTTACGATGTAGAAACTGTTAGCGGGCTGTCGATCAAAGGACACCGAATATCGTGTACCTCATTCGTCAGCAGACACGTTTGATGGCATGGTCAACGACAGGTGTTCGAGTTCGCACAAGACGTCGAAGAAACAACCAACCATCCCCGCCCTCCATCCCCCGTAGCTCGTGCCAACGTAACGGTAATTAGAAATTTAACGGAGCAACGCAATACAATATCTATCTTCGACCTTACCTCCCAACTCCTGCTCGCTCGTCGATATAGTAATGATAATTTAGAAAAGATGGAATCGGTCGAAGAAAGTGTTGTGTATAGGGAAAATAAAAGAAAAAGAAAAAAAAAAAAAGAAAATGGACGTTTACGTGCTTTGCGAAAAAGGTCGGATGCGTGTTAGCATGTAACGATTGCTTCTACGATAGGCACACGTAATCGCGGCACCGTGAGATCAAGACCACATGACACTGGCCGCGCGCATCACCCTTTTCCAACGAATTAGATGTCGCGATACTAAATAGCATTATTTCATTTATGTACTTCGATCTATCCTTATTAATTTTAAATAATCTAAGAATAATGAATATAACATTCTTTTCGATTTTTCTTATGTTCTTTTTTTTTGCTTTTATCGTTTTCTTTTTTGTCCTTCTTTTTCTTGCAATTTAATACACGTCCCTCCTATTATTCGAGGCAAAACAAATTTATAGATACATGTATATGTGTATGAATTTTTACGCGTATCTATATATTATCTACGAGTTCGTATCATTGTTTAAAAACTGTCTGAATCGTTAAATTTTGTTGTAAAAATTGATAAATCTTTGTTAGACCGAAGAAAGAAAATGGCGACTAGAAGAAAGAGAAAGAGAAAGAGAAGGAGAACGACGACGACGACATCCCTATTAAGCATCCTCGCGTGCCTAACCCCTTATTTACATCCCTTCTACCTTCCTCCCTTTCTCCCAGAGCACGGATTCCTTTCACCCTCGCACGAAGTCACGAATCGTGATCGCCGTTTGTTGTTTCACAACTTGGACGAAGTTATCTCATCAAGTCGTCACGAGGGCGCCTTGCCTCGTTTCCGGAAGTTCCGATTAAACTTTTTCTTACTTCGACAACTATTTTTATATATGTATATACATATATAATGTTGTAGTACGGTCGTAACTATAACACCCATTTACCACTTACAAACGCGATTCACGCGGTTAATTCGTCAGTTCGTCAGTTATACTTAATTAACAATATCACAAACGTGGAATCGCTTCCACCTTTAGATTTCTTCTTTTTTGCTTTAATCACAAATTTTACAATTTTACGATAAACCGTACTTTTTCGATTTCTTTAATAATTATTATTATACAGTTTCACGTTATTGTACATATATTGTAGATATTATAAAAAATCAATCATCACTTTCTTGCTTTTTCTTTTTTTATATTTTCTTTTCTTTCTTTTTTATCTTATTTCTATTTTTTAAATTTTCGATCGAATTCTCTGTCCGATTATCCTGTCAGAAGAATGAGGAACGACGTCATAGAAACAAATTCTTCACCTCATCTGCGAACAATTTATATTTGTAATCTACTATCTACTTGCGTAGTAGTAAGGCAGACGATTTATAACTGCCAATGTACAGTAAAACTCGATTTCCCTTGAATTTCATTTATCAAATCCGATTTATCGAAACGTCCAACAACCGATAATAACTAAATTTATAAATTATTACTCAAAGTAAAAATGGACAAGGTTTCATTCATTATTTCATTGTTCTAATAATTTTGACCTTTTTCAAAACGATATTTTCCTATATATATATAGGAAAATTTTGTTTATAATTTATAAATAATATAGGAATAATTTATAAATTTAGTTATTATCAAAGTGTCAACTCTCGATAATAACTCAATTTATAAATTATTATTTAAAGTAAAAGTGGACAAGGTTTCATTTATTATTTAATTTTTCTAATAATTTTGAAAGACAAAACTCTTATTACACTTTTACAAAATTAAACAGAAAAAGAAAAATAAAAAAAGAAAGAGAGAAAGATATATAGAACTAGACAATTGTAGCTATTTATTATTAATATTTTAAGCGCGTTTTCCCTTCTACATATTGCACATTCGTTCTTTCTGTGTTCGTTTACTCTGTAATAGGCGCAACGTTATTTAAATTATGAATCAATATTGTGTACAGTTTATAAATAACAGCCAATGAAACAAAAAGGAAGGGTAAAGTTCACACAACTTCACGCGACTTCGCCTATAATGACATGCATGAAAAGGTAGGTAGTATGTCTCACAAAACTAGTTATTAGCTACTGTCTCTAATATCTATTATATGTATATTTATTAAGTTACTTCTTTTTTTTCTAAACTACGCACGATTACGAAGACATACGATATATCGAAATTTGAATAAACGTATGAACGTATTAATAGGTTCAATTAATCGCGCGTTTTATTTTGTTTTCTTTTCTCTCGTCGATTTCTTTACACCTTTGTAGAAAAAATTAAATCTATAATGGAGTATACTGGAAAATATAACAGAATGTCGCAAGAAGAAGAAGAAGAAGAAGAAGGAGAAGAAGAAGATGAAATGGAACTGGAAGATCAAGAAGATGAAGAAGAAGGAGATGATCAAATAGAACAAGAAGATCAAAACGATGAGGAAAAAGAAAAAGGATTAAAAAGAAAAGAGGATGAAAAGAAGAGGAAGAAAAGAAAAGACAATATGTCATCGAAGAAAGTATTTATCTCTTTTTCATTCTAACTATTCGCATCTTTCTTGTCTTTAATGAATAATTATTTTAACGTATCTAAGAGCATATGTATGTAACAAAATTATTCCGTTTTTACCGGTTCGAAGTTAGATTATATATTCTTTTCTTTTTAGAAACTTTACAAATGTAAATATGCCGTAGAAAATTCCAGTAGATTTTCTTTACGTGTTATGGAAGCGATGCGTTCTCTGGAGAGATACGAAAACGTTCTGCCGATATCGTCCGTGCAAGAAATCGTCGATTACATAGCGAATAATTATAACAACGACGGAGATCTCTGTGCCCAAGTTCGAACTGCCTTAAAACAACTTTGCGCTGATGGGTTAGTTCGATAAAAATACATTTAAATATATACAAAGGTTAAACAATATTGTAAATTTTAATATCGTGTAGAAATATATTGGATGATATTTATATTTGATCTTTAATAGATTCGTTATTGAAGTATTGAACGATGAATATCAGTTGATAGGTCCCTTTCGTACCACAGACACGTTACAAAGTTGTAGCTGTCAGACAGATAACGCAAAGATATATCTCAGTACACCAAAATATTCTAAATTGAAAAAAACATTTCGTACAAAAGGTAAAGAGAAATCGCATTGTCGTTGTGAGAAATTAAATGAAAATACAAAATTAGAAAGAGATAATAGAAAAGAAAGAAAAGAAAATATTTCATCTTCTTCACGAATGAATTATTATTTAAATGATATGATACGTCCAACGCCTAAGTATAAATTATTCAAATCAAAGATAAGAGAAGATAATTCATGTAAATATCCTGAAATAGAAAAAACCCTAAAACAAAAAGGGAACAATCCTAAAAGATTCATTTCTTACGAGGATCAACATGAAAAATCTATTCGTAATATTCAAGAAGATTCTGCTGATATTGAATCTTCTCTTCGCGAACCTGCACCTAAGCGTATGCGTCAAATAGACGACGACATTATTACATTTCAAAATTTACAGAAATATCAAGACATTAGCATTGCACCGAATAATCGATTAAATGATCGTTCTCACGATAATGTATTTCAAGAAATAAAAAGATCGATCCCTGAAACATCTAAATCCCACCAGATAGAATTAAAAAAATGGATACAACGATGCCGTCACGAATGCAAAAAACAAAATAAGCGATAGTAATTAATAAAACATTCTATTACATTTCCGACTAACGTACTTTTTTTTTTTTTTTTTTTTTTTTTTTAATTAAATCAAATAAAATTTTTAACTATTTTCTAAACACATTTTAACATTTTTTATATTAATAATTACTAATTAATATACTAATGATAATATAATATCAAGTAATATTAATTGATATATTTATTTCTAAGACTTTATATCCAGGTCATTAAATACTTATTTTTTCTTATGAAATAAATATATATTTAATTATTTATATAATAATAATTTTCAATTATCCCGTTTCTTTGCAATATTTTATGTACTTGTTCATTATTTAATAGAATAATTGAGGTTATTTTAATCATTTATAGATTTTTATCGATTTTCGTGTATATGCATAAAATATGATTTTCTGATTGTTCTTTTTCGTCGATTTTTTCTACGAAATTGATTATACGCACTATTATGATGTTGCTGTTTCGTATAGTTATCTGCAATTTTACTCAAATATTTGTATACAAGATCAAAAATCGTTGTTCTTTGATTCCAATGACGGCCAATTTGTTTTTTATCATTTTCTTTGTATTTTGATAAGCTGTATAATCATTTATGCAAAAATTAGTAGACACCATTTCTAGATCTACATCTATTTCGAGGTTAGAATCGTTATATCTACACATGCATATACATATAATATCAATTTACCTATTTTGCCTTTTAGATTTAGTCATGATTATTTTTTTATCGTTTTGTATTATTTCTTAAAATCATTTAGGGATATCTCGAAAAAATTACATAGAATTTAGATCTATATGTATATAAAAAGAAACAATAAATATAATTTCAAAACAAAACTAATCGAACAATAAACTAAAGAAGAGAATTTTTATATATTCAGATCGGTTTTTACATGTGTGATTTTTTATTCCCTGTGTTGAGAAGGCGTCGCTATGATACATCATTGTATCAACAAACGATAAAAAGTCACTGTGGAAAATAACTATTTATTTGAGTAACTTTTACTTGTAAGAAATATATGGAAGGTCTTGTTTAATCCTGTGTGTATTTATAGATGACAATAATCCATAAAAAGTATTCCAATAAAAGCAGTCTTACAAAGATCCTTATAAAAATAACTTGTTTAAATGAATTTAAATTTGCGTTTATTTAATTTGAGCGACATCTGTTAATATCATATGAAGATAATCCCAGTTAATGTATTGATAGTCCCTAATTGTTATTGATTGGTTAATAGCAATATGTCTAAGAAGGCAAGATTCTACATTATGATCTTGGTGTAGTTACATTATATTAAGTAGTGAAAAGCTACTAAGTGCTTTTTCCTTCCTATATGCACGCATTTTTGTGCACGCACTATTTTCATAGACATACATCACTGTACGTTCGTATAAACTTAAACACTACACAATTAGGTTATTTCACTTACCATAATATTTTTATATTTATTGAATTAAGAAATAAAAAATGTGATTGTGTCATGTATAATTCTAATAAAATTTAATTTTTGTTTTCAATGTAATAATACAATTACAGGAAACAACTAAAGTTGAAACTCATGGGTATTCAAAGTCACAAAAGCCCAGTAGTCGTAGAAAAACTGATGATGAACAGCTTGAACTTCCTCAGACTTCCTCCAGTGGTTATGTATCAAGAAGTTCCTTCAAACAAAAGAAGCCTAGTTTTTCTCAAAAAGAAATTTCGATAAATCAACAAGTATCAAACAAAATAGTCACATCAAAATCCAATAATCTAAAATCTTTGTCTACGTCAAATATAGTCAGCAATAAGACAAGAGATAGTAGTGTGAAAAAAAGTCATTTAGCTCATAATACAGATACAAAGCCTTTAAAAAAGCATCAAAGCACGTATTCTGAAAAAAGAGGTTTGAGTACTACGTATATACCAAAGTCAAATTTAAGTGGTAATAGTTCTAAGGAAAAAAAGGAAGCAGTAAAAAAAGTTACAAGTAAAACAATATCAAATAATTCTGCATCAATAAATAAAACTGATTCACAATCTAAAATACGTAGAAACTCTAGAACTTTAAGCTCAGAAGAAGTAAAAGTATTACATTCACTTATACGTAAAGACAATTCTAAACAAGAGCTGCCTAAGAAAAAAGAAATAACAACAAACGTAATATCTAAGCAAAAAAATATCGATCAAAATAAACACGATGACAATTATTATGCAGATGATTTTGAGGTATGTTATAGATTATCCAGCATATAATCTGTGATATAGAGGATAATTTATTTTTATATTTCAGGAATATGAATCAGATTTTGAAGAATGTACAGATGATGAAATATTAGAGGCCAGTGAAAGTTCAAGTGAAAATGAAATTAATTTATATCAAAGTCCAATTGAACTTTCTACTAAAGAACAAGTAATATTATCAATTTTTATATAAAATAAATATAAGACAATAATACTTATTTTATTTTCAATTACATTTTATTTCAGCAAAAAGTAATACATAATGCAAACAATCATAAAGTGGAAGAGGAAGATATGCATGATTCTGGTCATTATGAATTAGCTGAAGCAAAAAGAAGAGCAATGATAATAGAAACAATGATCACAAAAGGACAGAATATACCACTACCATTATCAGATCTCCAGCAAACAATTAACAAAGAGTATAGGTTTGTTATATTCTTAAAATTTATTACTAAAGAAAGAAGTTTCTAATCTTTTACTTTAATTTTTTTTTTAATTTTTTATTTTATTAATACATATTCATTTGAATAGTGAGGATAAATTATTTGAAAACAAGTCATTACCATTGTCAATGGATGAGGGCTTCGAAGATACTAGGTCTGGTGATTTTACAAAGTTACCATCTCTTTCACAAGTTGCATTGATTGACTTTTCTAAAACTAAAGATAATAGTAATAAAAAGGTATTGTGCCCTATTAATATATTAAATGTTTATAAAACTATATTTCATTATATTAAACTATAATTAATTATAACAGCTAACTACCACTGAAAAATTAACGAAATTGAAGAGTAGAGGAAAACAGCTACTAACTATGATAAAATTGAATACTTTAACATTTTCTTTATTGGAATGTGCACCAGTACCATATGAAGAATTTATTAGAAATTATGGGAAATTACATACTCAACAGGTATATTAATGGAAATTCATATAAAATTTATATGTCATATCAGAAATACTATGAAAATAATTTCAACATATAAATATCAATATTTTATATAGATGTATACACAAACAGGCGATGATAAATTAGAAGCTGAAACACAGACGATTGAAATATGTAATGTTAATAAATGGACACAATTTCCAATAAGTTGCAGAAATCATAGAAACGATAAAGGAGATGTAAATTTATTCATTATGGTATGAATGATAATTTGTACATAAACAGATATGATTCTAAAATATTACATAATTTATACTACATATATTAATTATAGGAACAAGCTGGTGTTGGTAGTGATGATAATCTTAATCTAGAAGAAGTTATGACAAAGCCATCGTTCGATATATTGCAATTAAATGATTTTGTACGTCGTGCTGCCACTGTTATATTATCATTATTAGAAGAAAAAAAATTTGGAGGAACTATTTTCCAAAATGATGTTCAAGAAATACCTGAAAGTGACGGTTTCGTCAAATTTGATATAAATTCAATAACCTTCCTTGCTGGTAGAGAAGTAACAATGATAAATTATTCTGAGAGCTTAAATAAAGTTTTATTGACTATTCATGCTCCCTATGAGGATGTAAGTATATATTAATAACAGCTTATATGTCAATTTTATGTAAACTCATAAAATGATTATTTTTCTTTTTTATGATTGATATATTAGGAAATTGAAACGGTACACAATCAGAAAGATATTACAGATTATTGTATTGGATGTGTATGGAATATTTGTGAACCATCTTTACCAACAAAATTATTTTATTCTACATCTCCTATTACTGCATGTTGTTTTCATCCAACCAACTACAATATTGTATTTGCTGGATTAGAGGATGGGTATTTTCATTTCCTATAGACGTTATTTGCTATATTATTATATGATTTTACATTTTACGTAAACTATACACTTTTATATTAGATCCATAAGCCTTTGGGATTTAAAAGAAAATGAAATATGGCATCACAAAGTGGCTAACAATATTAATGGTAATGATTGGATTATAAGAATGCCAACATATACAACAACAGGAAATGCAGAAGTTTCAACACATAACTCGAAGATAGTTGCAATACGTACATTGTCTAAAACAGAAAAAGTGTATACAGAAATGAGTAAAAACAAATTCATACCTATACAGGTAGTTAGATAAATTTTTTTTCAATATATTTGTAAATTTATTCAACAATTTATGTAAATTTATCATTTTAATATAACTACTATTATTTATTGTTCTATATTAATTTAACAGTTATGTAGCATAGATGAAAATGGTAATTTTATCATTTGGAGTGTATTCTATAATTTGGAATCAAATGTCAATGATTTAGGCCTTAGTCAGTGGGGTAATATAAGGCTAATTAAAAGTCAAGACATGTCTATACAATTAAATGATAATGGTACAATTATTGACATGCATATAGATAACATAGATTCTAATGGTCTTTTTGTTGCAACTGATGCTAATGAAATATTGCATAGTACTTGTCTCAATTGCAGAGTAAATCCTCCAATATATAAACGACACAAAATAGGTAAATTTAAATTGAAATTTTTAATAATAGTATACTAAAATAAATAATGCAATGAAATATTTTAGCTCCATGTGGAAATACATCATGTATTGAAATATGTCCCTTTAAAGCATCTTATTTCTTGGTAAGACTTTTAATCATATATTATAATTATAATATATAATTTTATTTCATATGTATAATATATTTTGAAATATTTATGTTTTTTTATATCAGGTTGGTTGTAATGATGGGACTATTCTTCTTTATTCGTCAAACAGAGAAAAACCTATCTTACAGTTACAACATGATAATTATAGAAATAAAATTACAGTATTAAAATGGTCAAGATCTAAGCCATCAACAGTTTATGTTTTAAATAATAAATCACAGTAAGTTTATAAAATAAGAATATATATATATATATATATATACACATATATATATATATATATATATACACATATATATATATATATATATACACATATATATATACTATCTATTTATAGAATAATTCTTAATATAACGATGATATTTCAGAATATACACATGTAATTTGGAAAACAATGAGATGCATTATGTAAGTACTTCTTCTTTAACAAAATGGGGACACATAAATTGTATGCAATTATGTTCTTGGAAAACTGAACGTGATAAAGTTACCCAATATCTGGTATGTAATAAAGCTAATATCATTACATCATATGCATCAGTAATAATTGTTACTACAAAAATTTTTCAGATACTTGCAACAAATCTTGGTACTGTGTTAGTATATAAATTAAAAAAGGAATCTTATTGTTCCGAAAAAGCTGAATTTGAAAAAGAACTACATTCGTTTTTGAACTATATTACACTTTTATAATAAATATAAGATAATAAGTAACAAATACTGCAAAGAAATGTATTGATGTATCGATCACTTGAGATATTTACGATCATTATTCAACAGTCTCCTGTTAATTATATATTCTATTAATAAGTATTTTTAAAAAAGACAATCCAAGCAAGTCATTTATTATAAGAATTATTATGGTATTCTGTTGAATCTTATCATTATTTGAATATGTTCTTAAAATATTTTAAACAAGGTTTGAGTGTATATTGCACTATAAGAAATTTTATATAAATTGTAAATAAAACAAAAATATAATATATACATGCTATTCTATCTATTTTGTTAATATAGTCATATATATCTGTGTGTATATAGTATTTATATTTATAAAGTTTAATTCCACGGAGAATAGAAAACATTGTGATATTCATTTACATTTTATAATCAATTTACAGTAAAAGGTGCAATTAAAATTAATAATCCTAATAAATTAATTTTGTCGAAACATGAATTCCAATTCTGTGCACCGTTGCAAGTTGGTTGTATCATTATTTCGTTTACAATGTCGTCGTAATTTCGAATTTGTTGTAACTTGCTAACTTCAAGTTGTAGATGTTGTGATTCTTCCTGTAAAAAAGAAAAAAAAAAAAAAAGGAAAAAGAAATTTCGGTGTAATCATTTTATATCTCAGATTTAAATAATGTAAAATCCATTTTCTCTACGTAGTACGAAGAGAAAATATATTAGCAAGCGTACGCTATTATTAATACTGGAAAGATTTTTTTGCGTGTCGTGTGTAATATCTTTAAATTTTATAAAGCACAATGTGTGATTATTGTTCTTGGATAGAACAAATTTTAGCAAGAATAAATGTCGAAACAAGATTACTCAAAGAAACTATACCACCACCATACGTTGATCCTACCGTTATAGTTCACGGTGGTGCAGGAAAAATACCAAAAAAAAAACAAAAATTGATGCTCGAAGCGGTATAATACTGTATTTTATAATTCAAATTTTTTATTTTAAAATATTATTATTCTCATAGAATAATAAGGTATTATAATCACGCAACAACGAGATATTCTTTTACAATATCTCAAATATTTCCTGAAATAGGATTGAAGGTAAAATCTATTTTTATAAATGTAGGTTAAAAATGCTGCATTGAAGGCATATAAAAATCTTATCGATGGATATACGGCTGTTGATGCAATAGAGATAGCAATTTCATGCATGGAAGACACGCTGTACTTAAATTACACAAAGGAAGCACCTATGCATACTAACGATGAAATCGTTTGGGATGCAGGTATAATGACTAACGATCTTGATGCTGGTTCTATAGGTTTCATTCAAGGCATTGAACATCCCATTAAACTAGGTTAGCGCCATAACAATACGTTTCATAATAAGAAATCTTAGAGAAAAAAAAAAAATAATAATAATAATTGTTTACATTATTTAGCAAGAGAAGTCTTAAAAAATACGGATCACGTGCTCATTGTAGAAAATGGTGCTACAAAATTGGCAAAAGAAGCTGATCTTCCTATATTAATGAGGAAATTCATGCCAACTGATACTATTCGTTTTATTGATGAAAGCGAGGAAGAATATTATGATATATCTTCTAGTTCTGATTCTACTGATGATTTCTTAATCAAGTGTGCAAATGACATTAAAAACGATTATATGAAACACAAAGAGAATGATACATCGATTATTAAAATGTACTTTCCGGAATGTAATTTTTTAGAAATGGAGGAGATAGAAATGGAAGATGAAGAATTGACAGAATTAAATATTACCATACCGTTTCACGAGGTTTGCAATAACATTTAAATCATGCATACTTTTAATATTTCGCTTTAAAATTAAATTATATCTTTCCTGTCTTATTATCTTAATTATGTATAATTATCGTATAATTTGTTTTTTTCTTTTTTTTATACAATATCGATTCGTAATTTCATCTTACGAGATTTCATTCGTAAAATGAAAAAAGAAAAAGGAAAGAGCCGCGAATTTGTCAAATTGCCCTTAATATTATAAAAGAAATTAAATGTAGATACTTTATTACAAAAAAAGGCTCGTACGGTGGGTGCGGTTGCTTACGATCGAAAGAAACGTTTATCAAGTGGAATTTCAACGATGAAAGAAACCATAAAAACGATGGGAAGTATTAGTGCGGTCGGTACCGTTATTGGCTGTGGAATTTATGCGGATGAAAACGGTTGTTGTTCTCTTTCGGGTAATGACAAAACGATATATAAATATGCACCGGCTCGGAAAATCGTTAGAAGATTTAATTCGAAGACCACGATGATGTTGGAAATAAACAACGAATTAGATAAGTTTCAGAAAGAAACAGGAGAATCAGAAATTGGAGTTATAGCTTTGAACAACAAAGGGGAACCATCAATCTCGTTTAAGACCTTACATTTTCCTTGGGCCTGTTGTCGAAATGGTTACATTTATTATGGATGTAACAAGTGTGATAAATTTCTTGAAGAAATAAGAGATTTAAATCGTCCACTCGATTGCATGTGCGAAGTATCTAGATAGATCTATCGAATTTATTTAAATAAATAATAAGACGACATTTCGCTTACTTTTCACCAATCGACTATCAAATATTTTATGGCGTTTCATTAAGAGTTGGATAAAAGAAATTGTTATTACTTACTGGAAAAATAACGTTTTGATGATCATCGTATATCCCGTACAAAGAGAAAGCACTAGTATATCCCTTGGTATTTGTTCCAAATAATTGATCCATACTAAGCAACATCGAATAAATTTCATTGTGTCTCAAATCGGTAATATTTTCATGCGCTACTACCTACAAAAGAAAGATATATATATATATATATATATATATATATATATATATATATATATATAGATACAGAAACAGATACGTGCAACAAGGCAATATTTCGTAATATACGAAATATTTGTGTTGATTGTATATTTGTTAGAAAATTAATAAAAAAATAAAATGTATATTATTATTATTATTTATATAGCTGCTAAAATCACAGTTATTTTATTTTAAGTTAAATATTGAATAATTGAATTACCGCGCCAAGCGTAGTCCATGTTAAGGAACACATTTCTTCTTCTTTTCCCCTTTCTGTTTCTTTTACACACAAAATTCTATACTTTCCGTTTGTTAAATTTGATGATTCTGTATTTGATATATTGATTTCTTTTCGTACATTTTTTAAATTAACGAAAACCACGTCGGCACGACCAGATGTTAGGCAAGACAATGTATTAATATCGTCATCAACATTTACATCTAAAGAAACATTCGAATACGTTTATTATTCTCTCTTTTTCTATCGTTGCAACAACACATCTTGTATAAAAATATAGTTGGAGTAATTATATTTTTATATTATATAAATATATTAATATATATCATATAATATAAAGCAAATAAACTGATCTTACCTGTTGTACACAAGGAATACAAATTCCGTGGAGCATCTATATTCTTAACAGATAATATTCCTGGTACACAACTGTCTCCCAAAAAATTTCCAACAGCTTTAACACTCGAACAATCCCAATTGTCTTTCGATATATTTTTCATAATTGTTACGAATGAGTTCCAACCTGTAATAATTTTTAGAATTTATCTTCGAAATGTTAAAAAATTTGTTAAGATATAGTAATACATTTCTATAAAATGTAAAATTCACTTCACCTATACTTTCATATCCCGTAAAACAGGCTTTAGCTCCTTTCAAATCCTTAAAACTTTTGAATACGGAATTACTTTTAACGATTGCGACGATTCTGTTGAAATCGTTTTTTTTATTGGATGTTACTTGCAATATAGGTTTCAATCCCTTTCTGAAACAATGATCTAAGCACTACGAGGATATTTTTTTCATATAATATTCACGTATTTAAATATCTCTCACTTGCTAACTTCGAGACGTTCCTCGGGTCTGCTCACAAATATATCAGCACGTTGATCTCTTATTGCTTCGAGACAAGAAATTCTGTTAGGTTCTTGAATGCACGATATAACAGGTTCGATACCGTATACGAAGGACGCTTCTCTTAGCCATCGACACTTCTGATCTTCTATATCTGAGGAAACGCACCAACGTACACGTCTGGAAGGTTGACATGTCGCACGATCGTTGGCACTCAAGAAACCAGGATCTTCGATAAGGAACAACAACAATAGATTTGTTATATCGATAGAAAATTATGTTAACGATCTTTTTTTCGTCCTTCTTTTAACACACGCCTAATATATCATATTTTCAATATATACATTTTGTAATCTATTTTTTATATACATTACATCGTCGCAAATAATCTGTCGGTGATTCCAAAGATTCCGTTTTAACAAACGTCGAATGATAAGGCGCTAAAAGATCTTGAAGAGTATTCTTCCATACATTCTTCGAATTGATTGTTAAATCGATCATATCAACGGCCATCTCTGCTACTTTACTGGAATGAAATAATTAAACCGAATTAGTGCGATCATTAAAATATACAATTTATAAAATATAGATAAACTTAAATAAATACTTTCTAGCGACGATAACTGGCCAAGGTTGTCTCAGCCAAATACATGGATTGTCAGTTTTTGCTGATCTCGTCATACCATCGGGACAGAGATATGCATAATCTTCCTTGTTAGCTTCGACATTCTTTGTATGAATGTTAGAAAATGCATGAATGTTAATCGTGATATTAAGATAGATATATATGTATCCTACAATAATATCAATTTGTACAATTAATCGTCGTATCATTTTACCTTGAAATATTGAAGAACATCGTCTAATCTAACCCATGCAATGTCACCAACATTATCAGTTAAACATAATATAGCACCCTCTCGTCCATAATACTTGTCACCGGTATAACAACTAGCTGAATTGTCGCAAAGTGAACAAAGATTTTTGTACTTTGATTCTACAAAGAAAAAAGAACAAATACATATGTTATGCGTTAATTTCGAGGTACATACTTAGGTGTTAATCTATCAAAATAAATTCTTTAATTTATGCGGCAACGAAATTACGTACTTAGTTTTGTGTCGAACGTTGCGTCAGCGATCCATGGACCAGCGATGCAAGCCGCTTCGAAATAATCAGACAATCGTGCTACTCTATTTTCTAACAATGTTTTTTCTGGATCGCATTCTCTAGGTATAATCCAATTTTCGAAATACTACGAGCAAAGATTATCTTATTTCATTTGTTACGCTTTTTGTCATTTTATTTATAATCGAAGATTCGTGTTGGTATTTTTCTTTTCTTTTTTTTTTTGTTCCCATCCTCCAATCGCTAACCGTAATTTCTAATTGCCAATTGAGAACTTATAAAAAAGTCAAGTAAAAAAAAACGCTTACTCGATATAAAGTTTTTCTAAGAATTTCTCAGGTGAATACATTCTATCGATATGCTTTACATTGATTTTTCCTTGTTTAATTGTAAAAACGTTACTGTACGTAATCGCATTTAAATTATTCATGCTCTTTTTTTCACGATGTTTGAACGAACTCGTAGAAGAAAAAAAGACAAAGAAAATTGACAAAACTAACACAATTTAAAACACGATCCAATGTTATACTAGGTGTCCCGGAATAAGAAGGAAATATTTAACTTCGTTTTTAAATCGCTATAATTTTTTTCTCGAACGAACGTATGGTATCACTTAATTTTACTTCAATTTCTAATTAATTTCTTTTATTATTTCAATGTTCTGAAATTCTTCCCCTTTAAATATTTCCTATCTTATTCTCGGAATAAATCCTATAAAATCGTAAATACCATACTGACCATCGAAAGAGCTTTGGTATAAGTATCAGTAGTTTCAAATCCAGGGTGACAAAATCTTTTCTCTTTGGCATCCCACATGTTATTAATATTTCGTCGTACTAAAGCTACCATTTCGAATTGTTGTTTAGCTGAAAAAAGGGAAAAATTGTTAAGTTGCACAATCGAATCAAATGTCGATAGCTATGTCCTCCGTTTAATTTACCCTCAGAGAAGAGTCTTAATTCGTGGGTGACTAGAAAACTATACTTGTTATACATTGACGCTGCTAAAAGATCTTCCGCTTGCAACAACGTTATATCGGCATCGCCAGTCGTTAATTTTCGTAAACAATCAAACCTGTCGATTTACATTGTCAAATATCTGATATAACGTAATAATAAATAATTAAATAAGATGATATCAAAATTACCTGTTTTTCGCAATGACACATTGAAATGGGAAAATTTTCAGATTCGGACAGATTTTGTTAATCGTTTTGTTGGTATTGACACTTTCAACGACGCATATTTTCACTAAAAGAGAATAAAAATTGAATAAAAAATAAATTGAAATAGATAATAAACTATGGAGTAAGAAAGATAACACGATCTATATATACGTTCGTACTTTTTGGAACGATCTTCATTGAGTCAATATTTTTCAAAGCTTTTTAAGATGTACTTTAGATAAATGTGATCAATATTTATTATAAAATATCGTTAAGTAATATAATATTGAATATAAACCCGACATTTAATTATTTATACTGATGAAAATATTCATGTATATCTAATAATCATTTTTTATTTTATAATATCATTATCATTAATTAATAAAAATACTGACTTTGAATGTCTCCTAATAAAGAGATCGTTATTAAGAGACATCTAAAATTGAATGTCACATAATAAAAAATAAAAATGTTATCAACGCCAATATCGATACTTACGTTTTTCAGCATAAACGACATCACATTCATTTAATATAAAAATCACGGCGTAGAATAAAATATGGTAAAAAATAGACCGGACATTCATTATTGCAGACTCACGTTCACCTGCGTGTGATATCAGCTCTCCTCAGAAATAAGGTAATTTTTCTTTACTTTCACTTTTTACTTTCGCGTCGACTTAAATAGAAACATCGGAAGGATGATTCGAGAGCAACGGACATTTAGTCACTGATATATCTGCGATGAGTAAATATCGTCAGAGAGAATAAACGGGAAAATACGTTGCCGTAACGTTACCGAGAGATCGCGATGGGCGATTTTCATTTATCACTTTTAATTCGCGATAGAACGAGCTCTTCTTTGTACTTTCGAAAAACATTACGAGCGACTACTATTTGAAACGTATCAATTTCACGCTCGACGAAACTAAACGCATACGTAAATAAGTAAGTAAGTAAATATGTGATACGTCATATATGTAGTTGTCTCCGTTCCGTCAACTTCTGTCTTCGAAGAAGATCAGCCAAGGACATTGAACGAGGAAAGGATTAACATATATCTCTCTTTCAATCTTGAAAAGCTGATATATAGTAGCTGATCTCCCGAACGTTTCGTACCGAATTAAAACGAGACCACATAAGATCTCCGCTTCGTCCGAAACTGTTGCCACTTCGGGAACTGGAATTATTATTATTAAGCTTATGGTTGCCGCGAAGAGAAAAGAGTGGGGGAGGATATTAGCCAGTTATTCAACTCTCCTCGTCGCAATACATTCGCATTAAATTTCTGATTACGTTATTTTGTCTAATACACACACACATATATGCAGAATATATGTAAAAACAATATATGTAAATATTTGTTTATATTATATTGTTTTTATCATACATGTTTTCATACATACATATATGCATCTATGTATCTTGTATATAGTTGAAATATTTTATATATTTTAATCTAATCATATTATTATCGCTTTGTCATTTTTCTCGATAAATTGGTAATTCGATAAATTCAATATCATTTCCGCCTTTTACTACTGTATAAAATAAAAGAACAGTAGTTGCGTGATTAACAAGCTCTGTATGTAACATTGAAACGATGACGCGATCGCTAGCGCGGATTATTAATTAAACATAATTGTTTGACAGAAATGAATTTCAGAATTGTTTACAGACTCTTTAATAAAGATGTTCCTTTTTTATTTTAATATTTATATTTCTCAATTACTTTTTTACGAAACAATTATCATATAGCAATAAAGATAATACACACAGTTTCGTATACCATTCAATTGAGAAATGTTTGTCTACGTTATGTCGCGAAGATAAGTTAGATACATTATCATTGTCAAGATAATTTGCATTATATCCCAATGTGTTTTGTCTAACAATATACGATTCTTATAAACGGTAAGTTTAGTGCTGCCACGTTGTGCATGAATTCTAATAAAATTAATCAGAGCATTTCGATCTTCTCATCTACTTCAAGTCCAAAATAGTAGCGATGCGTTATCATTCACTTGGAATGATACATTGATATATCAAAAAAAAAAAAAAATCAATAAAATAAGAAAAAAGAAACATAAAGGTTATATAAAAACTGTGAGAAAAGTTCAATACCGTGACTTAATTCTGCAAACTGTACGAGGTAAATAATTATTTAATTATTCTAAGAAATATACTGTGCGTGCACGCGCGCGCGCGTTTATACATGCAGGATGTGACCGTGTCTATTTTGTATCTATGATAAAAAATGATTCAATGTTATTATAGATCTTATAAATGCGATTAGAAATAATTACATATTATATTATTATATTTGAACATTTTTTTTTTATCCATAACCGGCTAGTACAATACTATGTATTGTAGAATATTTTTTCAAAATATAATTATTGCGTTTGTTTCGCGGAAAGAGAAAGTTGTCGACCCTTGACATCACATCATTTTGTTTTTCTTTATATAATACATTAAAACGAGTAAAAGAAAGCTAAATATCTTATCAGAGTGGAAATTGATAACAACGTTTGATAAAATGATCAATTTACCGTGAACAAAAGAAGCAATTGCTCATAGAGTTGATCTTCTCTTTGTTGAAAATAAATCGTCGAATTGTACAGCGTTCTAAATTATTAAAGTTATTATAAATATCTATTTTTATATTTCAACAAACATGAGTAACCGTAAACAGCGCTCCATAGTGACGGTCCATTGAACTAGAAGAAGTTATTTCATTCTGATGGGGAAACTGTGATTTATATATATATATATATTTTTTTTTTTCTTTTTATTATTTTTAAATTATTACTTTATGACTTCATTACCACGTACGTTTTAATTATGAATTGTGATTTTTATGATAAATTTAAAGATATATTTTAGTGAGAAGTGTTAGATATGTAATAAATACGTCGTTGATTTATGAAGTGCATTCTAACCAACAATGTTACGAGGACGTGTAGATACTTATTATAAAATACGTTCGAATATTCATAAATGATGATTATTATATTTTAATTGAGTGATATATATATATATATATATTCGTATTTACTGCTCACTCCAAATTGTTTATCCGTTTCTTTATGTTAGGTAATCATATGTTTGACCAATTCTATCATAAAATACTTTTGAGAATAATCGAATTGTCGTAAATTAAAATTATTATTAGAATTGTAACACTGCATTAATATTATAAATATGAAATATATTCCTTTCTCTAAAGACGAATGTAACTGATATAAAAAGAAGTAGAAAGATAAATAATTAATGAACTTTACCATGATAGAAACTACACGTGTTATCGACACATAATAGTTCCAAAACACGCCGTAATTTACATCGTCGTAGTAAAGTTTAACAATAAACACGATAAGATATAAATTAAAATATAGTAACGATAATTAAATACAATTCGTTTTTTTTCGATTAAAATCATATAACAGATTAAAATTCGTATAATTTTATTATTTATTATTTATTTATATCATATATGCATATATATATATATGTGTGTGTGTGTCAAATTTATTTATTGTAACTTTTAATATTTTTAATTTATTTAAATAAATAAAGTGGATCTCTGTAGGGAAAAGATTGAAACGATGAAGATAAATTACGTTCAGTTACCTGTAAAACTACATTACTTCTTCTTCATGGGAGGTAAGTGAGAAATATTATGTGTCAATGAGACATTTATTCGTAAAAAAGAAAAAAAAAAAGAACATAGTTAAATCTAATATACAGTATTTAATTCGACCAATCGAACTTTGTAATATTTTATTTTAGCTATGGGTCCTATACTTCCTTTTTTACCGGTATATGGTAAACAACTTGGCGTTTCACCTGTAGTTATGGGTAGTGTTACCGCGGTACTTCCAATTTTATTTCTCATTGCTAAACCAGTATTTGGATTCTTAGTGGATCATTTTTATACCTGGAGGAAATCGATTTTTGTTGCTTTATTAACGATAACAAGTGGTTGTTATATATGTATATATTTTGTACCGGCAATACCGAATCAAATTTCAACCGATTACAATGATATTTCGTGTTCGTCGTTATATGACTGCGAGTTTCATGTGAGTAATATAGTATATTTCCTACGGTTTTTAGAAATAACGTTATTGATTTATCTTTGTTTAAATCTTTTTTCGTTAGGATGCAGCAACTTCGAATTGCGTAAAGAAGGAAAATGCAATGTGTCGTTGGATATGCGATAATGGAAATAATTCGTCTTTCGTAGAAATGAATACAGAAGGATCATCGAACGCGTTTTGTTTGATCGATGTAACACAAGTCTCTAATTGTTCAATAAATAATAATAATAATAATAATAATAATAATAATAATAATAATTGTACGAGAACAAGTCTGATTTTAGAAGATAATTATAATTTATATATATCTATGACATTTTGGAGTTTTGTACTTTTAATGTCGCTTGGTAATATAGGTTTCAACATATCGAATTGTATCAGCGATGCAATTTGTTTCGATGTATTAGGTACATATATGTTAAAATAACGTAAAAATTTTTTATTTCTATTATAATTGTGTTATTATCAGATAAAAGATAAAAGTGGATTAAAAATAGGATAATTAATTAAAATGACGATTATTATTTTGCGTACACATTGTTTATATTTTTAGGAGAAGGTGGTCAAATGGGATATGGCAGACAACGTGTTTGGGGTACTGTAGGTTTTGGTATTTCTGCCTTTTTAGCTGGTTATGCCGTAGATTTATGGTCTCAGGGGAAAACTATAAAGACGTATACACCGTCTTTTATACTTGTTTTTATTTTTACCTCTATCGACTTGCTATGTTGTACGAAATTAAAGGTGACTTAATTATACATATTCTATAAGATCACCTTTACACTCTAACGACGTCGATTAAATTTTACCAATATATTTAAATATATCAAATATATATATATATATTTTTTTTTTGCAGTTACCTATTATGTCAGGATCTACGAGCATCATGAAAGACGTTTACAATCTATTGAAGTTGAAACCAATATTCATATTTTTATGCTTTGCCACACTCGCCGGTATTCTTGACAGCTTCATGATATACTTTTTATTTTGGTAATAAAAAGAAAGAAAAAAGAAAAAGAAAAAAAGAAAAGAAAAGAAAAAAGAAATTATTATATTGTATAAGATAGATGGAAATATATATGTAAAACAAATAGATTTTTCTAATAGGTACTTAGAGGATCTTTCAAAGGCTACAGGTTATATGGACAAAATTAAATTAATAGAAGGACTGATAGTAGCGGCTCAAACGTTAGGAGGCGAAGTAATATTCTTTTCGTTATCTGGTAATTTATTATTATTATTTTTTCTTTTAGAAATAAAGGACAATAATTATTCAACGTAAAATAACGTACATCAACCGACTCTCGTAACTTATAGGGAAAATATTGAAAAAAATTGGATATGGATACAGTTTTGCGTTTTGTTTATTATGTTATTCTATACGACTCGCATTGATATCTTTGGCATCAACACCTTGGTGGGTCGTACTTATCGAATTCTTTATGCAAGGCCCAACCTATGCACTTTGTTATACAACTATAGTTGCATATGCAAGCGCAGTGTCCCCTCCAGGAACATCGGCTACTGTTCAAGGAATTGTCGCTGGAATGGACGATGGTTTAGGTATTTCCTTTGAAGTAATTTTCGATCTCTCGCCAATCCAATTCGACTACATGCCAAATTTTTTTTAACAGGTTACGCAATTGGTAGTTTATTTGGTGGAATTTTATACAAAGAAATGGGAGGTGTTATTACTTTGCAAATTTTTGCTACAATAGCCATATTGTCTTCGTTAATTTACGTATTTTTACATATTATTTATTTAAAACACAAGACACCAGGTAAAAAATGAAAAAATATAAATGAAACATCCTTAATAAGATATATGTGTGTGTGTGTGTGTGTGTATATATATATATATATATATGATATAACCAAAATTTTTACTATCGTAGATACTCGAGGACAGGGTGAATGGAAGTCACCAGAGGAAGCAAATATGGAATGTACTGTTGCTGAAAAATAACAATATCGTAAACAAAACAAATATATATCTAGATATTTGTTAAATATATTTATGAAAAATATATACATATGTATGTATGCATATATTCAAATTCTTGTTCGTAATAACAAGAATATAACAAGAGTATATTATTTTTTTAAACATTTGTTAATAAGATAACGTACATATATAGAAAATAAAATAAGATTAACAATATTGTTTTATATATTGAGAAACGATAAATATTTTTTATGATAATTATTATAAACTAAAATGAATATACGTATGTGTGTAATAAAAATTATAAATACATAATTATGTTTTACAATTATCATTATAAATGAAAGTAATGGAATCGAATAATTAACATTTAAACAATTCAAAGAGATAATGTAATAACCACAATTTTAAAATCAATGTGACATAATATATATATATATATATACATATATATATATATATATCTTCCATATATGTACATCAGATAACGATTACAAACATTATTATTTTCGATATTATCATTTGAAAGTCACAGCTCTTACAAACATATGATTAATAATTAATGCTTATATATACGCAACGGCAAAATACATCAGAGGCAAAGATAACTGATCACGTGACAAAGATGACAGGTGTTTGGCGCTTGGACAGTTTACCGTCCGATGTTCTGATCTTAATTTTTAATTATTGTCATGCCTTCGATTTGGTTCGACTCAGTGAAGTTTGTACACGATTTTATGATATCATACACGATGATACTCTTTGGAAAAAGAGGAGTAATCAACCGCTCGTGACGAATCAAGCTTCAGCGAAATTTCGTGAAAGGTTGGTAGGTTAATTATTTAACTTTTATCTATTGAAATACGTTCGTAACATATGAAAATTAAGTTTCACGTAGAAATTTATTGAGAATTAATAAATATTTACGTAAATACATATTTGTATTATAGGTCTGATGTTCCTTTTTTATATTTTATTTTATTTTTTTTTTTATTTTCTTTCCATACAGATGTAATCCGTTATTATGCCTCCGTAAAAAGTGGCATGTTTCCCACAACTGGCAGTATGGACGTTACAAGAAAAAATTCATTTTTTCACAAAAAGCAAAGCTGATGCCATGGTTACAATTAACCGATGATATATTATGGTGGAGCGGAGGTGATAGACTGTGTGGTTTTAGACGGAGTGAGCCTCTTAGAGGAACTGTACTTGTTTTTAATGAAAATGATATCGGAAGCGATATTTGCAAATTTGTTGTAAAAGATGAATATATTGTATCTGGACATAGGTAAAGATTTTATAGAAATTTATATTTTAACAAAGAAAATATTGTTATTATATTCTTACTCTATTATAGAGATGGTAGTTTGAAACTTTGGACTAAGGCAAAACGAGGAGATGATCATATTTGCTTCAGTATAGATAGGGCACACTCATCTGATGTGAATGCTGTAGATAAAATTGGTCAAATTATTGTATCAGGTGCTGGAGATGGAATAGTAAAAGTAAGCGTGTAAAAACTATGTCTTTTGTGAAAGGAAAACTAAATTAGAAAGTCATGCATATTCAGGTTTGGAAATTACCCAATAGAAGATACACCGAACCAGCTTTGGCAAGTATAAACGTGAGAGATAGGATATGGTCTGTCGTAGCTGACCCAACAGGATTAAAATTTGCCGTAGGTTCATCTGGAAATGGTGATGGACCACCTCTAAACATATTTGATATTGAATGGTAAGTATACTTTAAGCTTTGTTCATTAAGTATTTATAATAGCAATGTAATAATATAATAATTTTATTATTAATGTTAATAATATGTAACAATAGAGAATTTCCATTACTTTTATAAATATTTCATTACGTATTTCATTATCAAAATTTTTATGTTTATGATACGAACAAGGATTTATCCATCTTATCAAAGCATGTTTTAGTTGCAGTATATCAGATATAGTAAAACACAATTGGAGACGAGGAGCAGGAATATTAGACATGGTTTGGGATAATCCACATACTCTACTTACATGTGGATATGATACTTATATTAGAAAATGGGATATGAGGTAAATATACATTTTCCGTTTTTTTTTCTTTTTTTTATGATTAGTATTTTATTAATTACTATTATCTTTTATAGATGTGGAATGTGTGTATCTTCATGGGCTGATCCTACAAGTGCAACATTGTATTGTATTTCTTCAGATTATCAGCATACTTTAGTTTCCGGAACACAATTTAACTGTAAAGCTGTTTTGTGGGATCAAAGACAGAAACACTATATACAGGTAATGCCTTATGTCACTTAAAAATATCTTTACATTTATCAAATAATATTTGCATTTTTTTTTTTTTTTTATAGCTTTACTTCATGAACTTACGAATGTCAAGTCCTATTTATAGTATCAGTTTTGATAGTTGTCATCTTTATGGTGCAACAGATCAACACTTAGCTGAACTCACATTCTCAGGATATTCTTATGAGGAAATTAATTACAGAGAAATGTTGACATATGAATTTGTTCATGTTTAGTTTCACGATAATATATAAATTATAAGAAATTTTAAATAATTTATACAATTCTTAATGCTAAATATGCCTGATTGGAAGAAAAATTTATAATTGTAAACGTGGTCAAAATAAAAATTCTAAAAATATGTTTAAACAACACCGATGTTTTAAATGTATACATTACATGAATATATCGTTAATGGTATACAAAACTAATTTCAGAGATGCATCTTCCAAATTCATGATCTCTTAACGTTTTTATAATATATTTTAAAATATAAACAATTTTATACCATACCACCTTTAACAATAATATACACCAACAATTATTAGTTTAAAATTATTTTAAAATCAAGCATGAGTTAAGTATCTGCTTAAGTAACATTTTCCATTGAAGTTATACACATTTGACTTTATGAAAAAACTTATCAGAGCATTGTTCTGATCATATAATTAAGAATACCTCCATGTCGATAATAAGTTAAGTCGACTTCTGTATCAAAACGTACAATAACTTCGAATTGTTTTCCTTGATCAGTTGTTACTGTAATATTTTGACCAGGTTGACAATCGTTAGGAAGAATGATGTTAAATTTTTCTAGACCAGTTAATCCTAACGATTCTGCAGTTTGACCTGGAAGATATTGTAGCGGTATAATGCCCATTCCTACCAGATTAGACCTGTTGAAATAAAAAAAAAAAATGCATTAGTTGTATTATCAATAGATATAATATATCGTTTAATTGAATAGATTATAAATACAAGATTGCGTGTACTTTATAATTACCTATGAATTCTTTCATAAGATTCAGCTATTACCGCTCGTATCCCAAGAAGGTATGGTCCCTTTGCAGCCCAATCTCTAGAAGATCCAGAACCATATTCTTTACCAACTAAACATATTAAAGGAGTTTTATCTTTTCTGTACTTTTCTGCGGCATCAAATATATCCATCTGAAAGATATGGTCTCGCAATATTATCGAAGTTTTACAAATTATATAAATATGTAAATAATATAATACAAAAAATACCTCTTC
The DNA here is from genome assembly GCF_014466175.1 of Vespula pensylvanica. Taxonomy (NCBI): domain Eukaryota; kingdom Metazoa; phylum Arthropoda; class Insecta; order Hymenoptera; family Vespidae; genus Vespula; species Vespula pensylvanica. The sequence continues at coordinate 2,413,031 of NC_057704.1, forward strand.
GTTAGTTGGAATATAAATTGTTCGTGGTCCAGGTTTACCAATAAATTTATTAACCAAACGTATATTTGCAAAGGTTCCTCGCATCATAACAGAATCGTTTCCTCTACGCGAGCCATAAGAATTAAATTCTTTTGGTGTTAATCTGAAAATATGACAAATATAATTAGAGAAATTATTGTTATTTTACGTTTTTCTTTAGTCGAAAAATAATTATCAAAACTTACCCACGACTCGAAAGATATCGCGCTGCTGGAGAATTACGTGCAATGCTACCAGCAGGACTAATGTGATCAGTCGTTACAGAATCTCCGAGATTCAAGAGTACGCGTGCGTTAGTAATAGATTCTATTTTAGGAATCTCCTAAATCATATAAAAAGAAAAAGTATATATTGGAAGATAAGAGAAACGATCAATTTTTCCTTAATTCCCATATAAAAACCAAAGAAGCGTATAGTTCCATGAATACATATGACCGACCCACCTTCTCGAGCTTATCAAAATATGGTGGTTTTTGAATATATGTGGAATTAATATCCCAAGGATATAATTTACCATCAGGAGCTACCAAGTTTGCCCAACTGCTGCTACCTTTTTCAATTTTTTCATATACTTCTTTAAACATAGCCGGTATAACGTATTTTTGTTCGACGCTTTGTATCTCCTTTCTTGTAGGCCATATATCTTGGAGAAATATAGCTGTTCCGTCTTTCTTATATCCTATTGCACGAAGGAAAAACATTTATGTGATTTATTTGTATTATTATTATTATTATTATTATTATTATTAAGAATACGATAAAGTTAAAATATATTTCATTAATATCATAAGAAAGTCGCATACCCAAAGGTTCTTTTTCAAAATCTATATCGACAGTGCCAGCGATAGCGTATGCGATAACCAGAAGAGGCGATGCCAAATAATTTGCTCGTGTATGTGGATGAATTCTGCCTTCGAAATTTCGATTTCCAGACAACACGCCGCAGCACACCAGTTCGTTCTAAAATGGAACATAGTCAGAAAGTTAAAAAAGATAAGTAAAAAAAAAAATACTTTCGATCGATCAAATTGATATACCTTTTCTATAGTATTTACTATAACTTCTGGAAGTGGACCACTATTACCAATACAAGTCATACATCCATAACCGACGTTATCAAAGCCCAATTTTGATAAATATGGAATAACACCACTTTCTTGAAGATAATATATGACCACACCAGAACCAGGCGATAAAGATGTTTTTATATATGGCGCTACCGTTAATCCAACTTCAACAGCTTTTTTAGCCAAAAGACCTTAAATGATCGTCGAATATTTTTTTGTTTTAAATATCTAAAAGGAAAATGCAGAAAAGAATTCTATCATAGTTTAATTATTTACCTGCTCCGAGCATAACACTGGGATTACTAGTATTCGTACAACTGGTGATTGCTGCAATAACCACCGATCCGTGTCTTAACTTATAATCTTTTCCTTCGTACTCGAACATACCGACATGATCCAATTTTTCCTTACTTAAACCGTATCCTTTGAATCCTATCTGAAAAATAAAATTAATGTTTCTTTTGTTTGTTTGTTTTTTTAAATCGATTAATTATACTTTTTGAGAATATAATTTTATTGATATAAAATAATGTAAATTTTATTGTATCATTTAAAAATAGATTTGCACAAGTAATAGAGTAATTAATTAAAATGAGAAATATATAAATAAAAAAAAAAAAAAAGAAAAAGAAATAAAAGTTAAAAAAAAAAAATAAAAAATAATTATAACAGACAAATTTGAAAAATTTCCTTTCACGGATGATCTTCAAGATAATCAGTATTCAATATTCATAAATTTAATGACTAATTTCTTTAAAATGACGTTAAACAACTTCATTAAAAAGTCGTTAATGAATACAGATTAGAAAATACGATATCCGTATCGTTATTGTCATTTCCTCAGGAAATATCTTGTAGAAACGAAGTTTATCGAAAGAGATTTTTAAATATTATATATAGATAATTTTTAAATATTATATAAAATAATTTTCATTTTTCTTCAAGGACTATTATTCATTTCTTCTTACGAAGTAATCGTATTGTCATCGTTCATAGAGCGAATAAAAAGTAATGTAATACTTTACAACTTGACAATATATTTATGATAAATTATTTTTTCATAATATTCAAAATGATAATACAAATGATCGAAGCTAATTCAAATCTATTCAAGTACGCATGATACGTGCAAAACGAATGCGACAGTCGTTTCGAACGAAATATGTGAACTGTGCAAAATTAAAAAGAAAATGTAGTATCAGCGATTTCTATTAGGTCGCGAAGACTTCTAAAGCTCGACGATTAGCGAGTGAAAAAAAAATATTTCTTTAAATTAATCTTAAAGAAATTCGATTGTATGGCCAATCTATTTGCTTATATATTTTTTAATATATTTATAAATAAAATATAAGAATATAAAAATGTATAATAACGTATTCGATAAGAACAATTAATTATTTTTATTTTTTCTAATTTTTTTTCTCTTCTTTTTTTTCAATGTCATATTCAAATTATAAATTTATCGTATGTATTTTCAATTTTACATGACAATCATGTGAAATTGAATGATTAAAGGGAAGATAAAAATACGAATATTTCGTCAAATTCACATGAAGTAAACATTCAAATTAATTTAAAGGATATCGTGTTATATCTGGAATTTTATATAAACGTGAAAATATCTAAGAATGATCGAACAAATGGTAAGTCAGCATATTAACAAAATTACCGAGGATTCATCGAATATCTTATTATCGTAAAAGCGTAATATTATATTGACGTTGAGTATATTTAAAAAAAAATTGATCAACAATTCATTTCAATTACTTGAATTATCGAATTACCGATCATTTGAAAAATTGAAAATTCATCCCCTTTTAAAACGTAAATGATTTATGAATCATTGTGCCCAAGCTAATGAACGAACATGCGCAGTGTTTATAAAGACAAGTTTGTAAGTTTGTAATTTCTGAAATTCTGACAATTTGAAGGTATTTTTGACGACATTATTCTTGGGACTTAAGAGGTGGGGGAAGTTGGACCATGAGGTATAAATTTCGGAGCCGTAAGCTAAGGTCCTCAGTGTACGGATAACAATACAACGCGCACCATATATAAGCATTTAATAACTCAGTCATTGTTTAACGTTTTTCATTTTAAAAATCATATTTTTAATCTTTAACTTTGATCTTTCTTGATTTATATAAATGGTGAATATTTATTTTCATATGAGAAATAGTCATTCACGAGATCACTTGAAATTTCGATATATTTTTGAGGAATACAACAAATGGAATTTTATTGTAAGTATTTGTTCAGCGACACATATTACGAAAAATATTGCATTAATTGAATATGAGATTAAAAGGATAAAAAAAAAAAAAAAAAAAATTGAAGAGATTGCCGTTGGATGAATTCTCTTCCGGTTTGACTAATAAAATGTCTCACCGGGTAGGATTTATCCAACATCTGTCTCTACTTGTTACTCCAATCGTCAAATATCAAGGATATAAATTTGTTGGATTGTCGTCGGAGACGAAGTATAGATCCAGTGACAAAGTTATAATTGAATTGTGACTAGATCGAAATACTCGTCCTCGACGGCAAGAAATTACGCTGAATGATTGCACTATATTGATTAAACAAAGAAGTCTTGTTTATTTTTCTTTGGTAATCTAGCTGTATGGTAAATTTAAGGTCATAAAGCTAGATTAGCGGGATGAAATATATAGGACATAACATCGATGAATTTTCGAATAAAAGAGAGAAAAAAGAAGCTTAAAGAATCATTAATTTAAAATGACTTGGGTCTGCGGGAACTATTGCTGTGATATGTTTTTCACAATATCATATCACAGCTCTAATTGCCCAGAACCTTTTCATTTAATCTTTCTTTGAAATATTCGATTATACTTTTATGTTAATAATCGATGATTAAGTTGAAACTTGTTGTCTGGGAATTACGCTAACATTTATCAGCCATATTTTCAAGTATGATATAAAACAAATATAATTTAGATTGACGAGATTAATTAACCGTCACTGGGTTATATTTGCTCTATATCAATACTGTATTATTATCATCGCTTCTCTATATTTTTAAATTTATATTTTATGACTAGAAATGTTTTTATTGTTGTATTAATCTCACCTTATTGGAAAGACAGCTTTTAAAATCTGTCTTCATGTCACGTACAGAAACTCGATCGTGAGGTCTTTTTGGGCCACTGACACAGGATACTACAGTATTTAAGTCCAAGTAAATAACTTCAGAAAATATAGGATCTTGCTTCTTGTCGTCGTAATCTCTTAACATATGTACAGCGCTCAGATACTTCTCAATTTTCGCAATATGTTCTTCTGAACGATCTACAAAATAAAAATTAAAAATATTTTTAATTCTATCTTAACATTACAATTTCAATGCAGATCTCTTTTAACTTATATTTATAATAAATATTTGTGCTTAATTAAGAACCACAATTATTTCAATATCTTACTAGTTTGTCTAAGATATGCTAAACTCTCTTTATCCACTGCGAAATATCCAACTGTGGCTCCATACTCAGGACACATATTAGAGATTGTCGCACGATCCGCTATACTCAATTGTGATACACCAGAGCCAAAAAATTCTACAAATTTTCCAACAACACCTACTTGGCGAAGATTCTATAAATATTCAGTTCTTTTTATTTATAAGAAACATTATATTTCATACTTTATAAAATTTTAGAAATATTATATTATTTACAGACCTTTGTAATAGTAAGTACCAAATCTGTTGAAGTTGCATATTGATTTAAAACACCTTCTAACTTGTAACCAACAACTTTGGGTATTAACATGGACATTGCTTGACCTAGCATAACAGCTTCTGCTTCTATACCTCCAACACCCCATCCAAGGACACCAAGACCATTAATCATAGTCGTATGTGAATCTGTTCCAACCACACTATCAGGATAAAGAAGACTATTGCTATCAAATACTACCCTGGCTAAATATTCTAAATTCACTTGATGCACAATACCACTTCCTGGTGGTACAATTAACATATTTTCAAATGCTTTAGCTCCCCATTTTAAAAATGTAAAACGTTCCTTGTTCCTTTCAAATTCCATGTCTTCATTTTTTTTCAATGCATCTGGACTACAAATATATAGTTTTTATTATTATGTATGTTTAATTATTACATATAATGATAATATAATATATTATTGTATTATGAGTATTTGATATGTTCTATTAAATTTATTAATGAAGTAATTGAATTTTATTTTTCATAGAAGTAATTACCATTACCATTACTAGCAAAAATAATAATTACCTTCTAGTAAAATCAACTTGTATAGAGTGATCAATCACAAGATCTGAAGGACAAATAGGATTTATTTTATCAGGATTACCATCTAATCTTTTAACAGCATCTCTCATAGCAGCAAAATCTACAACTGCTGGAACTCCAGTAAAATCCTGTAAAAAAATGTAAAGTACAAATTATCAATAATAATAATTATATAATATAATTTATAATATAATTTAATCCAATGTTTTTATTAAAAGATTTCAATATGTACTTGTAAAATTACTCTAGATGGCTTAAATGATATTTCAACTCCTTCGGGAATCGTTTGATTAATCTCCCAATCAATAAGTTTTTCAACATCACTTTTTTTCACTTGAAATCCATCGCAATTTCTTACACAACTCTCTAATAAAACTCTTATTGAGAATGGTAGACGATCTAAAGAAAAAAGAAAAAGAAAGAACACATATTAACTGACTCATATTCATTTTTTTTTTTATATTTTCATATCAACTAAATCATTTACATTTTTTACTTTAATATAAAAATTTTATTATATCCAAAAGTTTGATTACTAATAACATTATGAATAATACTATAAATACCTTCTTTTATTTTATAATGTTTTAAATAATATTATAAATACCATATTTTTCTCCTAGTTGAGTAACATCATAATAACGGTAAGTTGAATTATTTTCTAAGGTCTTCAACAACTGCTTGTAAGGATTTTTATCTGGACATAAACAATATTAATTATTGTTTAATATAGTTTATTAGAATAAAAGATTAAAATATCAGATTTCTATTACATAGACAGCATCAATATCTTACAGAGTTATATAAAACATCTTATATAGATATTAAAATATCTTATATAGTTATATAGATATAAATAAAAAAATTATAAATTATCTTGTAATAAATCATAAATTTATTATTATATTATTATATATACGAATATATATATGTGTATATACATATATATCTTTCAATATTGTTATTACTAATAAAAATGTAAAATAATATAAAAAGTATACAATTGTATTAAGCAAAATATAGTTGCATATATGAAGAATGTAGTATTATAAAATATTTCATTTACAAAAAAATATTTTTAAATGTTTGACAATAAATCTACATATGAATGATAGCTGTCTATTTACCAGATGAATTTCTCATTGTGTTAATAATACGATTAATTTTAAATCTTCTAAATAAAAAAAACTGCATACCGAGCATGCTCATAATTTTAGGTATATTTCAAATAAATCTGTTATATATTTGATGGTATACATTTTAATAAAAAAAAAAATGAATAATTGTTAAAATATGTCAAAAAAAAATAAAGAAAATGAAATAAGATTGGTAAACGAATATGAAACTTTCAACCCACCAGCCATGACCGTCGTTGCTTCAGTCACGTCGTCCATTCAAACTCAATTGTGATTTTTCATGACAAAATAATGAAAGAAATTAATCAGTAACAGTATTGCGTGCACTTTGAAGTGCAACCATTGGTTACACGATCTCCCTCTGGAGAGGAATACAACAAAGCACAGTTTCAAACATAGATCTTATAATTTGTATAAAGAAACACTACTATATCCATTTTATTTATTTCTTAAATTAATATTTAAAAAATATATATTATAAGATAAAATTAATAAAAGTTAACTTGTACTTTATTCTAATATATTTAGTATCTTTTGATTTTTACCATAAACATCTTGAAAAATATAATAAAAAAGTAAATTAAACGTTTGAGTTGAAAACATCTATTATCTACTTCAGTTGCATAAACATTCTATAGATCATATCTAATTTGAATTCAAAAAAATAGATATTTACCTCTTTGGAAAAGAATGATTTATGTTTGAATACTATATTTAGAAGTGACTTATCCTTGAATATTTTATAATGTTCAATGTAGATAACGATAGGAGCAAACCAATGAGCGATAAGACATATTAAATCTGTATACTTTTTATATAAATTTAGTTCTTTATAGTTTCCTACAGTTACTGACATGAAAAAAAGCCCCATTTTGTTGAAATAAGATAAAAATCTTTTTGCGTTTTTACTTTTTTATTCATTAATTGTAGTTGTAACTTTCTCGTGTTGTGTTTCTTTTATAATAAAATAGAATATATTCTAATAGATCAAATTTCTTTTTTTATAAAATGTAAGTTATTACAAAACTTTAATTTTACGTTACATTATTTTTTACATACCTATATAATTAACAAATTTGTTTGAACCATTAAAGTATTACAATATGGAAAATCACATCAGACCACCACAACCTTTAAGTAATAATTCGCCCAAGACTTGGCTTCTTTGGAAAGAAGAATTTATTATCTTCATGAAATTGCTTGGGCATATGTCTCGTCCAGAATACTATAAGGCAAATCTTTTCAAAAATTTTATAGGACCAGTAGGTTTAGAAATAATATCAAAGTTATCATTTGACCACCCAAATGATAAAGATAATTTGGATATAATAATAAAAAAAATAGATGAATATCATAATCCTCCACGAAAGGAAATAGAAAGACGATATCAATTTTTTAATAGCTCTATGAAAAGCAATGAAACAATAGAAAATTATATCCAAAGTTTAAAGGTATATTAGATATAATAATATTTTACATTAGTTATTATATAACCAGTTAATGAACATTTATACAATTAATATTAATTCTATTTTTATAGGAGAAAGCAAAAGAATGTAAATTTGATAATTTGGAAGAAAGTTTAATAATAGATGTTGTCATTCTTCATGCTAAGGATAAAGAATTACGCAAAAAATATTTGCAAGAAAATAATCTTAATTGTGAAAAAATTATAGAAATTTATAAAAACCATAGAATTGCAACATTAGAAAGTAGTTCTACTACAAATTCTACAGCTTTACCTAAACAAAAAAATAAACCAATTCCAGTTTCTAAAGAAACAGAATCTTCTAATGTTTCACAAAAGAAATCTTGTTGGAGATGTAAAAGTACACATGAAGTAAGACAATGTCCAGCTTGGAATTACAAGTGTAAAAATTGTGGTGAACTGCATCATTTTGAAATATCTTGTCGAAATGTTGCATCAAGCCAGAATAAACCGTGCTATAAAAATATGGTGAGTTATCTCTTTTAACACAAACATACAAAGATTATATTATGTTATAAATTCTATTTCAATATATATTTTGGTATTATAAACGGTTTTAATTTGTTATTTCAGAATAATCTTAATAAAAATGGAAAACCAGGGAACCATAATAAAACATTAAACAATCTGTTAAAATAATATTCTATATCTTTATAAGATAAAGTATTTCAATATGCAGTAATCTTTATAACAAATTTTGCAATTATATAATTATTTTTCAATATATATAGTATTTTAATATAAGTATTTTATATAATGTTTTAATACATAGAATGTATTATAGTTTTATTATTTTATGTAACAGATAAATATATAATGAAGATAATTTTAAAATAATTGTAAATGAATATTGTATTCTATGTTGGGTTATTGTATATTTGAATAAATATGATAAAAGGAATAGGTTATATAAAAAATGTTTTTTACAATCAATATACAATAATTATTGATATATTATGCATTGTTGCAGACATTAAACAAATAACATTTTAATCAAATATAATATAAAGTAATTTTAATATTGGTCCCTAAATAAAAGTACTCTTTGATAAAGAGCACTATTAAAATCAAATGGCACTATCTACATTTGTATTAATATGTTAAACACATTAAATGATGTCTCTATAACAACTTGAATGAAATAAACATTTTCAAATTTGGATAACTGTTTGTCTTTCATAAATTTTTCATTTCTTATTTATATCTGTTGTCTTTTATATCTTAAAGACTGTAGTATAGGATAATTAAACAATATAACACATTTTTTATTTATGATATAATCTATAAATTTAAATAAATAAAGCAATAATTGTCTTTGGTATGAAACCTAATAGATGAGTGTAGAAACGTGTAACTTATATATGAAGTCATAGATGCTAAAAAAACAAAATATGAAGATAGAATGGCTTAAATAAAAGATAATATATAATTAAGCATATGGCATTGTTGTGCTATAATAGATTAAATGTGATATGTACTATTCTTGAATATTCAATCATGCTTTTGTTTATTTCATTTAATTTGCGAAAGTTTTATTTTTATTGTTTTCTCATGAACATATCAACAAATTTTGGAATTTTTAATTTTGGCACTAAATGCTTAAGGAAGATTCATGTTTATGATTTTACACAGGACGGTTCCTATCAAATTACAACAATAATAATATTTTAAGTTAGAACTAGAAACATTCTTTTATGTTTAAAATTATTAATATGTTTTGCTAAACAATATGTTATATAAATTGTAAATGTACAAAATATAAACGATAATTCTTTATCTTATCACATCAAGATTTCTGAATATTATATAACATTTATAACATTGAATAATCATTAATGTATTAATTTAATGTTATTAAAAATAACAGATCTCCTGACATGTATTAAATTTTCTGTTTATTGTAAAGTTATGTTTAATGTCAAAATTTATAGAAAAAGAATGTACATATGTTTTTACCAAACATTATCAATATCAAGAAAATATAAAAAATCTATGTAAAGTTTATTTTCGCGTATAAAGTTCAAATATAATTATTATAGATTATTCATTTTGAATATTTGTCATGTTTTAAATATCTTATAGGGTGTACAAAAATCTTATGACTATTCTCTCAATATCATAGAGGTAATAGTCTATTTCATTCCTAATAGCATTTAATCAGTTATTTTTTCTTTTTTTTTTTCTTTTTTTAGATTTCCCTAGATCATCTCTATATTATAGTTATAGACGAAATACTAAATGTTTGTGACTATGTAATAATTTTATATTAAGTATTTAAAAGAAACTTACTTTCTCTCTTACTATGAATAGTAATTGTTTACGTTTGTGATAAGCTTCAAATCTAGGGAGATATTACAATATTATTTTGTATATACCGTATGCTATCATTAGCATGCAGATAAGTATAGTGAAGAAGAAAGTAAAAATAACATACATAAATATGTCATGCTGAAGAACTGTCTTGAACATAATTTTCTATTGTACTTGATGAAAGAACAGAATTCTTTAATCCATGAGCAGGTCTTTTTGGTTTTGGTGGTGGAGTTGGTGGCTTAGTTTGGCTCTCAATATCATCATCGGTAGGTGTTGGAAGTTTATTCTTTATCCATTGTCCAAAGGATCTGTTTATACTGTTTGAATTTTCCGTTATAGACGAGATACGATGATCATTAAATTCTTCTGGCAAATTGCAATAATCGGCTTCACGAGTTTTCATTGGGAGGGGTGGAGGTGCATCATCTTCTGAAGCAGTACTATCGGTTGTTCCAACGCTATCTCTATTATTTTCCCTTGCAAACACATTTGCCTCTGAACCATTATGCGTATTTCTTAAATAATGTTGCGATTGGCCAGACCAACGATTACTTATTCTTCGTTCTTTTTCCACTTCTGATCTTAACGGTCGTTTTGAAGTTAGCTAACGTATACATTATAATCTTAATAAAAGTTGAAAACACAAGGATATATATATAGTTTTAAATCCTTTTGCAATATGCGAATCTACAATACTTTTTTATAGCTTCATATAAAAAATTTAAACAAAAACCAAATAAATAAAAAATATCTTTAAACGTAACACCCATTGCAGATTGTACTAAAATGGAATATTATGAAAGAAAAAAATCGTATCCTTTACCTCTTGGCGAAGTTCGAATATTGGCGTACTGGGGTAGCTTGGTACTAATGACGTAGTCGATACAGCCATACTAATCTGTGAGATTTCGGTAGGTATAGTATACCACTGACTTGTAGGTTGATCATTTTTTGTTACTCCAGACGAGTCGCTTTTACGTGAACTTCTTCTTTTAGATTCCTTCTTTTTGTTTGTACCAGGACTTGGATTCCCTAATGCTTTTTGCAATGAAGCTGATGATAAAATATGTGAACGTATTGAACTGGTCCTATAAAATTATATAAGCTTATGAGTATAATGTGCTTTTATTAATTTTGATTAAATGTTGTTACATTTATTATGATTTTTTTATCCTTTAATTACTAATAAATATTATTCTAAATAAATTATAATTAATATTGTAAGGATAATACTTCCATATACTTCATCTAAATTACTTTATAAAACTTACTCTGTACTATTTATGTTAGTTTCAGATAAAGAATAACTTTCATTTCTGAATGCTTGTGCTCTTCGCATAATCACTCCTTGTGTCATAGTTTCAATTTGAAGATCACATGTCTGTTCAGTAATCAATTCAATTAATATTGTTTTATGTTATACAGTTACTTTAGATGTTATTAATTGCATCATTAAATTAACAACTTACTCTTTTGCCATACTTGGCTTCTACTTGACTTTTCATAGACATAAAACACTGTTCCAATCTTTGATGAAATGGCGCTAGTTCAGGAGGTGCACGAGCTTTATGTATCTGTACACCAACACCTAAAAGTGGAATTTGTTCTGCTATCAGACTTTCCAACTTAAGTAAATCTGAACTTTCATCCGAGTGGGATTCTTTATAGTCAACATTGAGAAAAGCTTTCTCATAATTATCAATGCCACCCATTACTGCAGGATCCAATATTCCATTTAATTTCATACTTAAAGGATTTACCGGAAGACTAGGATCGGTTCTGTATCAAAGACAATACTATTAATATTAATATATTTCACTCATTTAAACAAACACACACACCCACATATCAGACATCTATCTTTTATACTTGCAAATGCATGTTTGAACTTTACTAATTATTAGTTTCGAAACCAGTAATATAAAAAAGATAAAAAATATACCTATGTGCAACTATGAGATCTCTAAGTGCTGTATTTGTAGCTTCCATAGTTTCTATTGCATTACGAAGTGGGCTTACTAAATAAGTTTCACTAGAAATAACAGGAAACCATCTAAGAATTCCTGGTAATGGATGGCTTGTAACAAGAACAGTTCTTTCCAACCATAATGAAGCAAATTCATTATTATTAACACTTCCTCCATCCTTTTCCTTATCACCAACATTAGAAGCTGTGTTAACAAAATCTTTTCTTGGTCTTGAAAATCGAAAACGCTGGACATCATTTACTCGATGATACCTAATCAATAAAATTAGTTTCATTTAACAGTAATATAGCTTTGCTACGTAATTTAATAAAATCGTTACCTCAAAACTGCATCAGCTGTCACAGGTTTTCCACTTAAACGATGTTTTTTCTCATCCATTAATGGTTCTACTTTATTAATTTGAACATACTGATGACTAGATTCTAAAATATCAACAGTTGGTGGAGACAATTTGTTCATTTGTTCTGCATTTGGTAACTGATTAAGTGTTCTTGAAGAAAAATCACTAAGTCGTTCATATTCTTTTCCACGATAAACGAAAACCTATAATAATATATGTGTAAAAATGGCAAAATTTTACATATACAAAATAAAAAAATATTTTATAAGTATATACTTTATTTTGTAAGAAAGGAGGATGTCCACGACCATAATAAGCAACTCTGAAATATTCTGGCTCAGGTCTTAATTGTTTTACTATACAATCATAAAATTTGGCCATTCGTCTCAATAAAATAGACAATTGCAAATAATCGAATGTTTCTTCTTCATATTGACTAACTAACTCTTTGCAAACGCTAAGAGCACATTCCCACATTTTTCCTTTATCAAAATATTCAATCATATCATTGTACAAAGCTTCTTTCAATTCTCTATGAGTTTGACATGATGGATATCTGAAATGAAGATAAAATCCTATATTATCTCATAAGCTTAATAGATTGATTAATTCAGAAATAATTTAACAAAAACAGATAAATTTACCTATGAGATATTAAAAGTGGTGGTAAAGGTTGGTCGCTCCAAGCTAATAATTGACTATGAAGTTTTAATGTGTATGCTGCTTCTGTGTAATTATCACATTCTAAGTGAAGTTCACATAATTTGTTGACATACCTATAACAAAAATTTTTCTTTTAATATCAATTTAAAATAAAAAATTTGTCAAATATATCCGTATTTTGTATATAAGCATACATATATATACCTAATATACATTTCCTTTCTGTTTATTTCAGAATAAAATTCTAATAAATTAACGGTACAGAGCATTCGATGTTCCTGAGATTCTGCATGAATAATATCTCGATATTGTAATAATCGTTCCATTAATTTTGCAATAGTATCCACAAATCGTAAGCCTTGTTCTCGCATTGTTGAGTGATCTTCGCAAAGAGAATACATTACTTGTATCCATAATTTACGAAATTGCTCATCTCCTCTTCCTCCCTCTACCTGTGCAAAATAATAATTACTAAAGTTTTGCTTAATAATAATAAAAAACAATTATATTAATATATATATACTGAAAGAGTCTCATTTAAGATTAAATTATATAATGTAGCAATAAAATTTCAAATAATTAAAGATTCAAAGAAACATGTTATACCAGGATATCCAATTTTGCAATCATTTCATTTTCATATTCCATAAAATTAGCTTTAATGTGCGCAGGATCACGTTTTGTATCGCCATATCCTTCAACAATGCGTGAACTATAGAATTCGCATTGCATCATATCAAAAAATATTGGTATAGTAGCTCTTCTTAATTCAGTTTCTGGAATTAAAGCCATTTCTAATATCGCACCAACTAAAGCAGGAACAAATTGTATTTTATGTTGACCCAAATTGAACCACATTGATCGAATTTCAAAGGCTGTTTCTCTATAAAGAAGTAATTAGAATAATATGAAAAAGGTTAATAAATAAAATATGTTCAATCAAATGAAATATATCTATAATTTAATTTTATAATTACCTGCGCATATCATTATAACGCATAATAATTCGATTACGTTTTGCTGGTGAAAATGTTTCAAGTTGAAGAGCAGGTTGAGTCAGAAAAGCAATTGCACAATGAAAGAAGTTGGACCATGCTTGATTTTCAAAATCTGTGAAGAAATAATCTCTAATGGTGCCAGAAAAATAGCGTAATGATTTCAGAATTACACTATTTTGAAGCATTATCATTTCACACCAATCTCCTGGAAATACAGATCTGGAAACCAGATCTTTGAATACTAGTAATATCTCCATTAAAAAATCAAGTAAATCGAATTTCGTTCCAAAATGATTTATATAAACTTCATAATGGTGTTGTGTCATTTGTCTATAAATAAATACAATATATTAATAAAAATAATATTGTTTTTTAAATATCTTTACCATAAAATAATACCTGAATATTGCTAACATAACAGACACTAAATTTCCGACTAATGGATTTTCTCTATCCATTGATATGACAGTTTGTATAATAGTTCTCAAAGCTGTCATCATGATTTCTTTAACATCAGCTATTGTAGAACCTATGTCCTTTCTGAAGGTTAATTCCAAGATATCTGATAATATTTTAATACACAATTCTACCTGTATGAATGCAAGCAAGACAGAAATAAAAAAATTAGCTTTGCATGTAATCTATATTCAAGACGTGCAATGTACAAATATTACAAAAAAATATATAACATTTTTGTATCATTGTATATAGGAATCATTAAACCACTAAACATATCAAGGAGATTAGACACATTAAAGTGTATTCGTTTTATATCACTTGATCTAATTGCAGATGATATTTTTAAATTCCTCCTAATTGGAACAGTTACCTCTTCAGAGTAGCCACGATGCTGGTTGAGTCGGTGGCGATTTTCTCCAAGCAGCCTGGCTACCTTCGCCACGCTTTTTCCAGGTGTACTTGACAGTCCCTTATATACCAAAAACCAAAACCATACCAAGTACACAAAAAAGAAAAACCCTTTGTTAATTGGAGCATAATGCCAATTCTTTGTGATAACAAAATGTAATTCACATAATAATTTATAACATTACTATAAATTACATAGTAAAATTATACGCAACACAAACACAGCAAATAACAGAAAGCAAGAACAAGATTTGCAAGTGAGTACAGTAGAAAAAGAATTGTTATATACCAATATCATTTTTATTATATTTGTATTTATAATATTAATTGCATAATTTCAATACTACTATGTTTATATAGATTGCATTATACAATTTAAAATATTACTCTGTTATATAAAAATTTCTATGCAATATTATATCATGCATGAATATATGCCAAACTACAGAGATAAATTATATAATCATATAAACTAAATGAACATAAGTTTTAAATGTCGTTCAAATTAGTATTTCAATATTCATGTTTTCATGTAATTGCAGTTCTACTATGTTATATTTATAATAGTTATTATTTGTAGTAGTTTTATCTCATAACATAATAAACCAAGAATTCCATGCAGATAATAATGTATCCTTTTTTTTTATATTTCAAGCAAGAAATTCGCGATTATAATTCAATCAAGAAAGATAAATAGTAGTTTAATGTTTAGAATAGCATAGTATTTTCCACAATGCAAATAAGAAGACAAAAACCAATTTTATGTGTGTGAATTAATGGAAATGTTGGTGAAAAGATGCGTGGCAGAAGGACGTCAGGCTGCACGGAAAGCACATGTAATGATACCATATACAAATAGTATAGAATAAATTTGCAGTATAAATGGAAGTAATATTAAATTTGGATTATACCAACCTCACTAAATATGAATACATAATTAAAATAAGATGATCAAAGCACGATGTTATACGTGAATATTAGTATTTTATCACCAAATATAATCAAAGTATAGACTAGAATTGCTAATCAAATATATCATAAAAAATTATTATTTCATTTTTATGTATAATCCATTTAACTTTTTTTATGAAATAAGAACTATTTTAACTTTTATTATAGCTATTTTAAAATTAGTATGAAATTAGAACGTTTAATGAGATTAAAAATTTTGATGTTTGAATATATAATGAAATTAAGATTGAAATTAAGTAGAAAGATCACTGATGTACCATAATTGAAAATTTAGAAAAAACTACATTCTACAATTATTTTAATACTCTATAGTAAATAAATGTATTAATATCTACACTGATAATGACTTTCTATTAATAATAATAAAAACTATTTTAGGTTTTTATTATTAACAATGAACTATATCAATATATTCTAAGACATACCTTCTTTAAATTTACATATAAATTATGATAATAATTAATCTTTAAGATATCAAATATAATTATATCTTACCTCTTCTTTTGCTTCTAATAGATCGCGAACAAGAACAATGATTTTTGACAGCAAAATACCTCTGCAATCCACATCCAAAAAAAGTGGGCTATGTACAATATCATTTACTGTCATCATTTTTTGTTTTGTCAATCTTCCAGCTGGTAAAGTCGTCAATAATTCTGTTAATATTATACTTAATTGCGTGCCACTATAAACACGTAATAAATGAGGTATTGTTGTTGGTAAATATTTTAGGCATGCTCCTTGAACCAATAAAGTTGCATCTGTTTCATGCCTCATAAGCTCAACGATAGAATGTAACAACTCTGTTAAAGTTTGTGAAAATTCTTCTTCATCTTGATTAAGCCTGTTAAAATAATTGTAAAATTGTTCATATCATTATTTATCAAAAATTATATTAGAAATTTAAAAAATAACATACTCAGTAAAGAGAAGACGAGATTCTACAATAAATCTCATGCAATATTGCAAACTTTTCATTGTTTTTAGTAGCAAATCACGCTCCTGTCCATCAGACGTACTCGCACTATCTATACGTTTTCGTAAAACTGCAATTAACTTTTTATAGGCAAGAGTTGCAGAGAAGCTCTCAGAAATATATAAATCTAATATTGGTTGAAAATGCTGATATTTTCTATCTGATACAAGTCCAATGATGTATAGAAGACATTCAAAGACCATGTCATCATAAACGTCACTATCCGAATTACTCATCAAGATATTGAATAAGGCATCTAAAACGTCCTAAAAGGAATTCTGTATAATATAATTGTCCATTATTTTAACGCATGTGCGTGTATATATTTAGATTATCATATCATTGTCAATATTATTGTATTAAAAATTTATATTTTTTATAAGTAAAATCATTTCTCTTACTTGTAAAAATTTCACTATTTCTTCGCCATCTACTTTCATCAGAGCAGCTAAAGACTCTTTTAAATCAGTATTATGTGATGCCCAATTAAGCAAGCCCAATAAATCAACATTTTGTGTTAATTTTGTAGAGCAAACATTTGTTGCTATTAAAAAAGTATCTTTATTGCTTAACGTCAATGAACCCAAAGTTGGTTTTTTTTCTGTATGCAATTTAAACTAAGGACATGTGAAATGTAATATTAGAGAATTTATATTTAAAATATATTACTATTTACGAATAATATATATATTAGTATAATTAAAATCTTACTAATTCTATCCGTGTTGAAGGTAATTTTAAATATGATATATCCTTTTCCTCGTATTTCTTTTGATCTAATTTATAGACTAACAATTCATGTTGAATATCTTGAAGTGTTGTACCATTGCGCTGCATTAATCTGACATAACTCAACGCAAATGGTTTTTCTGATTTATCTTTGGCTTCATTTGAACTTCGATGTTTGAATGTAAATTTCAGATGTGCTTGTTTGAACTCATCTATTGGTATAGCAATTTTAAACGTTTCGCACCATCTAGGTTTATCTTCATGATAATATATAACGCTACGATATTCATCAATTGCCGAAGTTCCACCTCCTAAAGTCATGACACCTGGAATAGGAGTGCCACACTCGTTGCAGACCTTAACCTAATGGAAAAAATATATATAATAAATAGATGCATAATTTATTGTAATACATAATTTTTTATATTTTATATAAATAAATATAATTAATTAAATACATTGTATATACAAACCGTAACTTCTACATTTTTATCAGTAGACTTTGCTCCTCTACTAAATTCACCACTAATTAAAGTCAGATAGAGGTCATTTCTTACATCACCTGGCAGAATTACTTCTGGAAAACCCATTTTTCTAGCAATAGCAACATTTCCAAGTACCAAATGAGGATTTTCATCTCGTACCTGTATATTAATTATAAAGTTAAAATTGAATATAATCATAAAAATGAATTATTATTTCTTTTTATAAAAAATATACATGTATGTTATTAAGCTATAAAAAATAATGTCTGCAATAAATAATACAATATATAATAATTAAAAAACAACCACAATTATTACATACTTGTTTTACATCTCCTCTAAGTAATTTCAAACTTGCCCATAATCCTTGACCACCGCCAAAGTTGTTGTTGCTATTTCCTCCACTTTTTTGAATGTTAGTATCTTTTTGTGCAATAATTCTACGTAAAGTACCATCTAAACTTTCCTTCTCACAACATCTGAAAATAAAAAAAAATAAAGCCAACAAAAAAATTCTTATTTAATTTTTAAGAATATACATGTTGTTATGCTAAGAAATAATAATGTTGGATTGCCAAAGTAATTTCAGAATTTTCAGTATTTTATATTTAAGTAAATGCTAGTATAGTTTTATTGAAAATTTTTATATTACTTATTGGCTGATCTAATATTATATAAGAAAATATTATAATAACAAAAAATATGCTTACTGTACAAATGGTATGAAGTGATGATGTTCTACATCTCCTTCTAATTTACCTGTAATGTATAATGTAATATCCATAGCAGCGACACCAAATGGCCTTCGCATACTTTCATTACTTTTAATGACCTTCTGATTAGTTTGTGCAATACTTGAACGACGATGATCTATTTCTTTGGCTTCCATACCTCCAACTCTAATAACATAACAAGCTAAATAAACTTTATCTCTAGCTAAATCTCTAGACCCTAGATCAGTGAATAATACTCGAAGATTATGTAACTGATCAATGTCTCTGGCAAGTCCTTCTTTACTCCAAGAAACAACATAATTCTCTGTGATAGCTTTCATTTCTCTACCATCATATAAAGTTAAAAGTAATTCTACATCTTCTACCATTTTACAAACAAAGTTTTTTACACTGACAAAGAAAATGTGAGAATATACAGGCGTTTGAGCTTTTAAAAATTTTTTCTTGGTTTCATTGGTAGCTTTTCTGATTCTTTCAGCAGCTGTTTCATGATGATAATACAACTGAATGGTGCTTGTATTTTCTGGATTCATAACATTTCCTTGGTCATCTCTTACAACCATATCCAAGTTTAAAAGTTGATTGCCAGTATCTATTCTAGCAGTTGCTAATCTTTTAAGATCCTTTAACTCATCTATTGTTAGAGTACCTCGTAAAATTTTACTTCTGTATCCTATTAATTCCAAAATTTGTTGTTGCATTGGTATAAAATGTTCAGAATGTATCTGTGACAAATAAAAAATTATGATAATAATGGTTTATACTAATAGTTACAAAAAATACAAATTTTACTTTATAACATTAATTTATAGATAACTATAATAAGTTAATTGACTTTACATTATTTAACTTTTTATATATTAACTTTATATATTTAATACATACCACATATAAATGTTTCCAATGATGACCCCATTCTCTTAAAACACTAGTTATCTCATGTATTAATGTATCTATATTATTTTGATGATGTAAAATATGTATGTATGATTTAGGAAAAATTCCAATTGTACCCTTAATTTTTTTACGTCCATAATACCATTCGCCATACTCTTCATAAATTTGCACAACTTCTCCAACTGTTAAAGGTAAGGCACAAAATCCTTCCTTGCCAAAATTGTAAATAGCTGAAATTAAAAAAAAAAAAAAAAAAAAAAAAATTATTAAAAAATTCATATTGTACATAATATAAAAAAGATCATATATATAATGATACATATATATATATATATATATATATATATATATATATATAATGAAAATATTATATATAAAACATACTTTGATATCATTGTTTAAAAAAAATCATATAAAGATCCTCATGCAATATAATTCTTAAGAAATTATTATTCTTAAATAATAATTATTTAAAAAGAAAAAACAGACTATAATTATAAATTTGTAGCTTAATTAATGTATTATTAAAGGTTATAAATTTTAATTGATCTGTTACACAAAGAAATAATAAATTTATATTAATTAACAACGTTATAATAAAAACGAAAAATTTGTCAAGCTGATTATATTTATTTATATCAAAGTACAATGAAGCTACAATTAACATTTTATTTCATCTTAATACGGGGCACCTCCCAGGATGTAATATGTCGTAACGAAAACATTACAGAATTTCTTTGTAAAAATTTACTTACCTACTCCTAAATGTTTCTTGATACGCTTCCATGTCATTTTTACTTAAACTGACGCTTAGTTTATTTATATATTAACAATTAAGTATTTTTACGTATACATACAAAGAGTAATTAAATATACACGCCAATATACACTAAGCAATTACATGTCGGATGTGCGCATTACGCATATAACCAAAATATTGTATTTTCATCTTAATATCTAGATAATACGATCTGAAAGAGTTTATTCTCTCCTCTAGATTTTACTAAGGATTTATCCAAATTTACTTTACGTTTTGTTACAAACATATATATATATATACATATATATGTATATACACATATATACATACATATGTACATACGTTGTCTTTCAAGAGTTTTCAAAATTTTGCAGTGAACAAATAAAATTTCTCTTGCTTGTAAATCTATATCATACTTAGTCTATGACTTTTATGAAGCATAGTGGCGCTATCATCTTATCGAAACAAATTGTGCTTTTTTTGTTCTATTTTTACTTAATCGTACTAAACCATCAATTAAAATTTGTAGTTAACAAAAAGAATTAGTCTTTTCACGAATGTGAAAAAGAATTATTCTATATTTGTTAAGAAAGCAGAAAAATAAAGTGGATAATGATTAATGAATGATAAAGATAAACGAAAATGCGCAATTTAGAGTTAACTGTACATGACGTGAAAGCTTTATAAAAAGACTTTTATTATTATTATTTTCTCCATTTTAGGGCTTATCTGTTCAAAATTTTCATTTTTAAATAAGTGTTCGATATCTTTATTATCTGATTATCGATTGTAATTCTTTATCTATAATAGGTATGTTCTGATTTTTTTAAATTGTTTCTTAAAAAAGAGTTTTAAAAAACTTTTGAGTTATATTTAATATTTTCAGATCATCTTTAGTTTATTATTTTAATATAAAATATTAACAGGCAATATATATATATATATATATATATATAACTGCATAGATGAAGATATAAAGACATAATCTTTCCATAATCATTTGTGGGAAGTATAATCAAATATGAATCGTGTAGATTTAAAAGTTGTGTTACTAGGAAATGCAGCTGTTGGAAAAACAAGTCTTTCAGAGCGTTTTGTAAATGAAAGATTCAATGAGAATTTATCTTATCAAAACGTAATTAAATGATTTATAAAAGTAAATTTATTGTAGTAAAAGCTAATATTTATAAGAGTATTTGAGACGGTTTTATTATATATTATAATAGCTATATATTAAATAAAACATTAAATCAGTCATTATTTGTAGACAATAGGAGCTGCATTTGCTGCAAAACAAATAGAAATTAATGGACATAATATTGTAATGGGAATATGGGATACTGCAGGTAATGAAAGGTATGTTATTTTAATCATAATAATTATTATGTATTAGTAAACTTTAATAAAATGCATTTTGTTAAAAATTATTTCATTCAAATAACATTTCAGATATGATGCAATGACAAGAATATATTATCGTGGTGCTAAAGCTGCAATAATATGTTATGATGTTACAAAGTTTAATACATTTCAAAAAGCAAAGTTTTGGGTAAGAGAATTAAGAGGTATAGAAGAAGAGTGTAAAATTTATCTCTGTGGCACGAAAAAAGATATTTTATCAAATCTTGATACGATAGCAGTACCAGATATAGATATTGTAAAAAACTATGCAAATGGTATTCAAGCTAAATTTTTTTTAACATCGAGTAAAACAGGGGAGAATGTTGGTAAGATCATATATTTGATCACACTGCTTCTTTGAAGAAGAACTTAATGATTTATTTCTTGCAGTGGAATTATTTACAGAAATTGCTAATGATTTCTTATCTGTGCCAGAGAACTTACAAAAAATAGAAGAAACAGTTACTTTAACAAGTATGCCCAAAACATCGCATTGCTGTTAGGCCATAAAAAACAAAAAGAATATTGAAATTTTAAATGCTTTTGTTCTTCATGTAATATTCAAAGGAGATAATGTAAATTATATAAATACTACATATTAATGTTTGAAAGCAAAGCTTTAACATACAATAAATTATTCTTATATGACATATAAGTACAATTATATGATAAACAAGTAATTAGTATTAGAAAAAATTTGTGCCTTCTTAATTATTATCTTAATGGAAAGATTAAAGCAATCACTGCTAAAGTATTCTCTATAATTTGTAATATTTTTCTGACAAGATGCATGTGCATCTTAACAGTAATTATGAATACAATTATTTGCATTTATATATTACAAATTAATGTACATTTCGTTTTAATTTAAGTATTAATTATATCTTATAAATTTTATTTTTTTATAAATTTCAGAAAAGAATGTTATTCTGAAAGTTTTAAATATATAAGTTAATTATTCACTACTATAATGGTGCCATATTTAAGCAGAAACTGTGAAGACTTTCAGATAATTTAATTATGGTTTATCACCTTTCAGAAAATCAATACTGTCGTTTATTATAAACAAAAGTATTGTTATATATAAAGTGCAAAGTTTACTCATTATTTTTTAATGAATAAACATGATAAAATATTTGAGAAAATGTGAATTTGAAACTTCGAATAGTGAGCAAAGATATTTTTGTTTCTTGTTACTATTTTTACTATGTTTTATTTTTTTGGTTTGATGTATATGGGAAAATTGAAGCACAAATCTCTCTGGATTGTTCATAGATACCAAAAAATACAAAACCACTAATAGTAAAGCCACCCACCCTTGGAAGAAAGCCTGCGAATAATCTAAAAGATATTTTTCAATAATTTAAACTATGACAAAACATTAAAGTTAAAAGAAGACGCATGACAATACCTAAGACCAAGTAATAGAAAGATGCAATTTGTCCATACCCTTTAGGTCCATTATCTCGATAAACTTCCTTTAACATTGTGGATATTTTAACTTCTTTTTTGTCTGCTGTAGTCGAAGACAACATTATTCTAGTTTTTGCAACGTCCAATGGAGTTGTAATAGCTGCAGAGACTGCCACTGCGAAATAATTCTTAAAGTTATACATTTTCAATAATATATTTTGTTGAAATAATGTATTGTATTACTATATATTATTATAATAGTATCGTAAAAATTAATCTCACCAGATGCTGCACCACAATAAGCTCCTTCTAATGGTGTACATTCATGGTGTACATGCTGTTTCCAACATACTTTAAAATATTCCCATAATGGCATTTGAATGCATCCAAATGGCATATCTCGAAGAACAGTGCTGCCATATCCACGAAATAATGTTCGTAATTTTAAACGAGCCACATCAGCTAAAAGTGCTTGTCTTCTTTGTTTAAGTACTTCCACTGGTACTCGTATTAAACAAGCAACCTACAATATAAATAATATGTTTATACAATTCCTTATTTATAGATAATATTTAATGCAATAATATTAGATATAAATTGAAATCTTTTATTTTTTACGATAAATTATCAAGAGGATGCAATTTTATATGTATATCATAATTAAGACAACATTACAAGCAAATATTTGTTTATGATTCTATTTTGATAATTATATTTTTATATTTTATTTATTTATATGGATAAATAAATTTTTTATACATAGAATTTTTTGGTAATTGTACTATATTCATGTACTATGTTGATATAAAAATTTTTAAATAATCCTGTTACCATTTCACCCAGTGATGCAGCACCCATATGTATAAATGCATGATATTGAGGTAATATTTGTGGTTGTAAAAATTCTTTTAATCCCTCATAAGTGATAAAAAATAAAGCAGCTAGTTAAAACAAATTATTATATATAATGGCAATCATATTTATACTTTATTTTTTATTTGTATATAAAATCTACCTGCTGGAGCAGAACCCATCATTACAGGTCCTATACCATGATACAATTGTTTGTAACCACCGGATTTCAAGAATCCATGTTGACTCTGTAAACGTGTTTTCAGAGTATCCAATGGGAAAAATATAATATCACAAATAATTCCTGCAGCAGCACCTGACTAGTAATAATAAGTTATTAAAAATTGATAATTGACAGATATATATTTCAAAATAAGAAAAATATATTATATATATATATATATGTGTATAGTTTTTTCTATTTATAGATTTTTTCTGCAAAAAAAATTGTGTAAGTTATTTATATATAATGTAATATAATACATATATATATTAATAACAAAATAAGAATATTTGGTTTATTATCTTGCGTATCATATTTTCGACGATTTATAACAATAAAATCTAAAGTTTAATTTAAAATATATAACATTTCGTAATTGTATACTTACGATGATAGACGTGGAAAATAAATGTTTTGCATTTGTAATGTCACTCGATTTTGCTTCTTCAGTAAACATTCCACTACGTTAAATACTTTTTGTTGGTATTTGAATATATCCAAATTCAGATTCTATTACACTATTTTAAAGAGTCACTGTATCGAAGTTTTAAAAAAGTTATCAGAATTAGAATTAAAAATTGTAAATGCATTAACATGATCGCATTGCAGTAAGAAATTGAATAGTAGGAAGTTATTTTCTTTCGGTCGAACTTCTTTCTTGAATGCTCTATTTCATAATGAAATATATATATTTAAGCGCAGAAATAAATACTTGATTTTAATTAAAAAAAATAATTGTTATTTAATATTGAACTCACCAATATTTTTATATCTTTTTTCTGTTATATAAAGAATGAAAAAAAGTATAAACAATGAAGTCACGTGTGCCACTACTCTATTGCAGCTACTTGGATCAATCGATTGTCGTCTGCTACTGACAATCGGTTCTCTGCAAACTAACCTCAAAGTCTCAGTAGCAGGTTTGCATCAGAGAGAAATTTATCTATTAATCTATAATAGATTATGAAAATCTATTGTCTTTATTACAATATTTTTACCAGCGTGTGTATGTTAGATGCAAAATTACTAGATTAAAATAAGATATAGGGAAATTTGACAATTGCGTCATGAAATATATTAGATTCAAGTGTAATCGTTGATGTTTGGTTATCATGTCAGTAATATTTATCTATTTCTTACGTCAAAGAAAGTATGCGCAAAGAATTATTATGGAAATACGATTTCACTTATGTTTTAGATATTCTACAAATCCTACGTAATATATTGTCAACATCAATGTTTATGGCGGGAATCTCGAAATGTTGAATGTTTCTAATTAGATATAAATATGTCGCAATCGATCTTAAAGAGCAGCTTAGAAAATGCTTCATTCAACATCATATTTCAGGTATTATATATCAATATATTTTCTTTAAAACGACTTGTTAATTTTCTATGCTTTATTTATTTATTGCATTATCTAGTATGCCACTATGTTTTTTATATGTATATAAAAATTTTTACAGATAATATGTCGCTGTGTTACATTTGTTCTAAATGCTTTTGTGGTACGTCATGTTGGACAAGCAATTTTGGGTGTAATCAATGTGAGATTACTACTTTTAGAATCTATGATATTATTCTTATCTCGTGAACCATTTATGAAGGCATGCTTAACCAATACATCTGAACATAACTGGGCTCAAGTTGTAAATCTACTTTGGATAACGTTAGTGTTCTGTATAATTACTTGCAGAGATTAATTTATTAATTATATTGTTTATTTATGACTACTAATAAAATTATATTATATATTTAAAGCATTAATCATATTTTTCAGAGTACCAATTTGCATTGTAATGTCTTCACTGTTTGGATATATTTGGCTCTTTTTTTTATCAACTTCTGAAAGTTTACCTCCTTACTATACATTTGCAGTATGGGCAGTGGCATTATCTTGTATCATAGAATTATCATCTCTAATTGTACAATTAGTTGCCAATGCATTCCTTTTTGTTAAACTTAAAGTAAACAAATTTATCTTTATACTATTATATTTTAATTATTGTTATGTGATAAATACATAATATAATTTTGTTTTCAGGTTGTGCTAGACACAATCATGATTACTATCCGTACTTTAACGTTTGTACCATTAATACTTTACTATCCAGAAAATGCGTTATTTGCTTTTGGCATAGCACAATTAGTTGCAGCAATATTTTATACGACTAGTTATTATGCATATTTTCATTATTACATTAATAGTATAACTAAGTTCAAACAAAAAAGAAGAATATCCTTGAAGGATATGAATGATGAATATATTTCAACAGAGTTTCCATTTCGAACAATAAAGGATTTTTTGCCTGGTCAATTAGAAAATAGTGTATGTATTTTTTTTAAGGTTTTCCTTTTACCTCTTTATAATCAAAATAAGAAATTTTCAGGACCCATATTTAGATAAAAAATTGACTATATTAACATGGAGTTTCTTTAGACAAGGAATTTTAAAACAAATTTTAACAGAGGGTGAAAGGTTAATCATGACTGTTATACCAGTACTCTCATTTACCGAACAGGTACTTAATTTACAAATATTGCTTATTTATATTACGTTTTTTTTTTATAATACTGCATAATTATTATTTCAATATAAGGGCACGTACGAGGTTGTCAACAACTTGGGTTCTTTGGCTGCAAGATTTATTTTTCGTCCAATTGAAGACAGTGGATACTTTTATTTTACACAAATGGTTAAAAGAGATAAATCTTTATTGGAACAAAATCCAGTAAGTATATAAATTTTTAAAAGAAATTGAAAGAAATATAAATTAAAAATTGCAATTTGCAGATAAAAGTTCAAGAAAGTATAAATGTACTTACACATATGTGCTCAGCTGTTACAGCTATCGGCTTTATAATTTTAGTATTTGGACAATCTTATTCAAGTACATTACTTTGGTTATACGGTGGTACAAAATTAACATCAAATTTACCAGTTCTCTTATTGAGAGCACACTGTTTGGCTATATTATTATTGGGTATCAATGGTGTGACTGAATGTTATACAAATGCAACAGCTGATAGTGCAACTATAAATAAGAACAATTTGATAATGATTTATGAATCAGTAGCATTTTTGGGTGCATCTTATTTATTTGTTATTTGGTTTGGACCGGTTGGTTTTATTCTTGGAAATTGTTTTAATATGAGTCTGAGGATTGTGCATTCAATGATATTCATTAATAAACGTCATTCTGGCACAATTCACAATCCTTTACTTGGACTAGTACCAAAACGAATGTTCTCTATTACATTACTACTAGCTGCAGTTATCACAAACTTATCACATGTAAAGAAATTATTTTTTACATTCGTATAGATAAGAATCTAAAAATATTATAATTAAGTTAATAATGCATTTGTGTATGTATTTTTAGGTCTATTTCTTCCCTGATGAAAAAATGTTGCATTTGTTAATTGGATTCGTAACATTTATAATGGTTCTTATTGCATGGATATATGAAAATTATGAATTAATTAAACTTGGTGGTAACAAGTGGTATGAAAGGAAAAACAAATATAAAAAGAATGATTGACCTTAAATTCCTAAAGTGTAAATATTTTATTAGTACTTGCATCCTTTAAATATTAGATTGCAATGCAATTCTATAATCTTATAAAATCATAATAGTAATTTTTATTTCCTATACTTTGAAAGAGATAATCTTATAAGATAATATTGTTGATCATAACATAATAGGCATATAATTATCTTCCTTTCTATGTATAAGAATAAGTAACAAAATACATCATACTTTATAACATATCTTACTGTAAATTAAAAATAAGGCCAAAGATAATAACATTAATTTGCAACATGTTTATAAATTGCACCGACTACTGGTCCTTGTCGTTGAATAAGACATTTCCTATAAGAAATTAAAAGTATATATTTTCAATTTAATATCCACTTGAAGAATGTGCATGTTACTTGTATATACATAATTAAAGTGTTATTTGCATTACCTGTTATCATTTTGGATTGTTACAATTGGACAAGTTGAAGCAACTTCTAACTTCGCAACTTGATCTGCAATGGCTGCTATAATACCTGCGCTATCGCTTGAAGCATTACCTTTGACTAAAGAATATGTATGTAAAAAGAAATTTGTTATTATATAATATATACATAAAAAATAGTACACTATGAAAAAACAGTTCATTTAACAACATACCTCCTAAACACAATCCTGCACGATCAACCAAGATGCAACCAATTGTAGCTTCGTTGTTTTTTCTAGGAAATAATGAATGAATACTTAAAATACGACAAAGTTAATAATTTAACTTAATAAACTAACAATAGTTTATTATTGTTTTCTTTGTTAGGAATCCAAATAAAACGCGCGCGCATAACACATACATACACATACACAATTTACATAAATGAAATAATATTGGAAAACTTACACTTCATCTAAAGTTTTTTCAATATTCTTTTCCATTCTGAAGCTTTTTGTAAGTACAGTTCAAGAAAATAAAAAAAAATAATATAGAGAACTTAATATGAGACGTTGAGAAGATATTTCGTAAATATCAATATACATGTCGCCATTTTACATGCACCTAGCGTTACAATACGTTAAATACGGTGACTTAATATAACCTACAGGTTGGAATCATAACTGTCAAAAAACTTGAACAAACTTGAGTAAGAATCGTGCGCACAATGTTACGTAGCTTTATGTAATCGCTATCTTTTATATAAACGTAATGTTTATTTAAATGAGAGCATTATAACGAATATGAATATATGTGCTCGTTCTTTTACTCAAAGGTATAATGAATATATTTAACTTATTCGTTAATAATTGAATATTGTATTGTAAAAGCAGAATAAATTAACTGAGTTAAGTCTAATAATCGTTATATAAAAATTAATGTAATATTGTATAATGTGATAGCATTTATTTTATAAAATCAGTGCAATAACTGAGGTCAACAATGGAAACAATATCTAGCCAGAGCACAATAAACATTGATATACCACAATTACCTATAGATGTAAGTTAATTATCTATTGAAAACATCTAGTAGAAATATACTTTTTAGAATGTCAAAAGATTTTGAAAAATTTGATAAAATTAGGTGATCATTGTAATTGCTATGTGCATTGACACAATGAGTATAAAAATATGATAATAAAATATTTTTCTCCAAATATTATTTCTAAATTCTTTTAGAGAAATTCCTTATATTAACATTTTTTTGCATTATTCCTATTAACAGGTAATTATACATATAATGTCATATCTATCTATATCTGATAGAATGGCAGCTGGATTGGTTAATCGGATATGGCACGAAGCATCCCTTACTACAAAGTTTATAGATCAACAATTAGTGATTCTTGGTCCACCACGAATAGATAATTTAAATGATGTATTACATATATTAGAACATTCTTTTCGACCATTTTATAATTTTATTTTCAAAGAAGTGGAATTAAAAAGTACAATGTCTCTTTGGAGACAATATGGACCTTTTATGAAGAGTCTTCATCTGGTATAATAAATCAGTTATTAAAGACTCAAAATTAAAATGAAATCTAATTTAATTTATAATTTTAATACTGACTAAGGAAGGTTTATTCAGACTCGATATTAAAATTATAAATTAAAGATA
This sequence comes from Vespula pensylvanica, assembly GCF_014466175.1. Taxonomy (NCBI): domain Eukaryota; kingdom Metazoa; phylum Arthropoda; class Insecta; order Hymenoptera; family Vespidae; genus Vespula; species Vespula pensylvanica. The sequence continues at coordinate 2,443,292 of NC_057704.1, forward strand.
AATTATGTTCCTTATTAATTTTATTTAAAATATGAATGATAATCAAATAATATTGTTTGCAGTTCTGTTGTGATTTCAGTGAAAAAACACTAATTGGGATTCTTAAGCATTGCAACAATTTGAAAACATTACACATCAGTTCTTGTCGAGAATGTTTAATGTCTGGCAGACTTTTGGAAGATGACAGCGATATAAAAGAACTCTCAGAAAAACTAAAATTTTTACATGAACTTAGTCTCACTTATAATCGATATTTAAGTGATGCTTTATTTAATAAATTTATTTCTATATGCCCGAATGTAAATACACTCAGTCTAAAAGGTTGCGAAATATCTTTTCATTGTGGCTTGTATAAAAAATTCTATCCTAATAATAATGTGATCACTTATGCTTCAGAATCAGTATTAACATTTTTAAATATTTTGCAGTATATTATTTCTTCTGCAAAACAATTGAAACATGTAGACTTCAGTCATACACTTATAGATGGAACTGCTTTAGCAACTCTTTCGAAATTGGAGAATCTTAGATTGGAGACATTAAAGTTGCAACATTGTAATCAATTAACTATCATTGGAATTAGAACATTGACATACCACCAAATTCATTTAAAATTATTAGATATAAGCTTTTGTACTCGAATAACAGATGTTAGTCTTGTTGTTATATGTAAACATTTGAAACAATTAGAAAGTTTAAATATAAGAAGATGCAGGGCAGTCACAGATAGTGGTATACAACAAATACAATTGCTCAGAAACCTAAGAGAATTAGACATTTCAGAATGTGAACAACTTACCTCCAAATGTATCACTGATGGACTTTGTAATGAATTACAAAATAATTTACAATGTAATAATAATGAAATGGATATAAAAGCAGATAATATAGATTTAAATGTGCAAGAAGCAGACTGTTCTACAAAAAATGACATTAGGAATGATAAAATGTTGAAACTTTCTGTTAATGCTTTGAATCTTGATGAATCGTGTATTAGATGTATAGTTAAATGTTTTCCACATTTAAGGTACCTTGATGTAGGTTACTGTTTTATAGCTGTTACAGATATAACAATACAGGTAATGAACCTATTAACTATTTTTATTTTGTTTGATATAATTTATATTAATGTATATATATATATAATATATATATATATATATATATATATATATATATATATATATTATATAACAAGTTAGAAACACGATTATTTTTTTTTACATGTACATATAATATTATAGTACAATAAGTATGTTTTTTTTTTATATTTTCCAGAAAATATTTGAAGAACTTATATTTTTACGAACGTTAAAAGTAACTCATTGTGATAGAATAACAGATGCTGGTTTGATGGGTATCGATACCAGTGATAACATAGATATACAATCTCTTCAACTTAATGTTACTGATAAGCAACCAGAATCATTATTGCGAATCAGTTTACGTTCAAGAGCAGAAGAAGAAATAGTATGTGATGCTAATAGAACATGTTATATTAAAAATTTATGGAAGAATATTTCAACTTCGTCACCTGTAACAATACCTACATTTAGTTTGACACGTTTAAAAGGTCTTAGAGAATTAGATCTCTCAGGTTGCAGTAGGATAACTGATGTCAGTTTGACACATAATTTTGCTTTTATAGAATTGAGGATATTAAGTCTAAGAAAATGTTGCCAGGTAAAATATAACTTAATTTTTTTTAAGATTAATTGTCTAATTAAAATGAATGTAATATATTACAGATAAAAAGATTAAATATGTATAATAATAATATCATAAAAAGCTTACAAGCTTTTTGCAGATTATTATCTTTAAATTATTTTACAGATAACACATGTGGGATTAGAATATCTAGCAAAAAATAATTCTGCTATTGAAGAGTTAGATTTAACACAATGTTATAATATATCAGATTTGGGCGTCTCATATCTTGCTATATATTTACATAGATTAAAACGCCTTCATCTTCAGGTATATTCAGTATTAGACTTACAATTAGATCGTTTCTAATTAATTCTAATATAATTAAATCAAATTAAATACTATCAAATATATTAAATTTATTCTAGTCTTTACTTCAAAGGATTCTAATATCTATGTTTTTTGTTCATTAACAGGGTTGTATACAATTAACAAATCAAAGTTTAGAATATATACAAGAAAATTGTAAAAGTCTTCAATATTTAGATATACGACATTGTAAAAAAATAACAACTTTTGAAATACGCAATTTGCCTTTTTTGCACATGGAATATACACAGCCAACAGAAAACAATTTATTGTTGGATAATAATGTGCATGCACCAATACCAATACCACCATCTATATATAAATAAAATTATTTTTTTATTAAAAATTTTATACTTGATATTATTAATAACGTGTGTATATATATAAATAAATATTATATATATTATATATATATACACACACACACACATATATATATATTCTATACATTTATAATTAAGAAACTGAGATTAATATTGTTTAAATTCATTTTATGTATATTTAGTTATTAGTTAAATAACTAATCTAGACAGGTATACAAAAATTTTTAATAAAGTGTTTATAGTGTTGGATTTATGTATATAGTCTAGTAAAAGTTATGTAAAAATTGAACACGGACGGAGATGCAAAAAGAAACGGTACTTATTTTTTGTTAACTCGCCTTTACCATTACTTAAAAAACTATGAAGGAGAAAATACATCGATAACGAAATATTGTACACAAACGACAAATGTACATATATATGTCTGCATGATTGTAATAAGCAGAGAAAGAATTTAAAAATGGTACGACGAAAAAATATATAGTTTCTATAAAGAGGAGACATTATCGATTTATATTTACAATATGACTCATTATATATCCAGCATTAATAGAAAAAAGTTGGAATTTTAATTATTATTTTGAAATAGTTCTACATTTTTTTTTATACTAATTTTGTATTTATTATTTATATCTTTATATTTATTTTCTTTTATTTTTTTTGTTTTAAATTTTATTTTTGTTTTTCTTTTTTACTTTACAAAATTATAATGACACTGAGATAAATGACATTGCCTTTGAATAAGTGAATGCAGTACTATGGCTGCAGACGTAAAATGGGTGATATTAAGTCTCTGACTCAGAGGCCTGAAATTAAAGAAATACGTTTACTAATATGAATTTGTTATATTTATTTAAATTGTCTGCATCCAGTGACAGTTTTAGAACATAGATGAGAGTATTGCAATATAGTTAAATCTAAGTATACAACATACTATTTAGATCTCTTGTGATACTGAAAATATACATTAAATGAGATTATATGTATAAGAAGAAATCGTTTTTCAAATACAATAATATTAACGAAATTTTTATTTTCCAAAGCAATGTATGAAAAAATATATCTTTTCATTACATATCATACATCTGCTTCATGAAAATGTAATTACTCTTTGTAAAAAATTGTTAACTCTAATAATACAGTAAGCCAATTTTACTTAATTATTTAAAATCTACTTACTTGTGCACAATTTAACTCAACGCCAAAACTATTTGTTTATATCATTCTTTTTTAAACTTTTTTGTACATCATTATTGAAAATAAAAACAGATAATAATAATAATCTGTATGGCTGTTGAGCATAATAATTAGTCATATCAGCTCGCTTCTTTAGAGAAATATCTCACTTCTGTGTCCGAAAACATCACTGACCGGATGATAAGAAAAAACTAACTTACACTAGGATCGCAGTCAGCACAATGCCAAGAATAGCCTCTTCTTTTAGGAGATTTTTTCACTGGAGGGTCTAAACACGTGAAGTGATAGCATTTTTTGCATTCGTCGCACCTACAAAGTACATAATATGTTAGAAACAATGAAATTAATATAAAAAATATTTGACTATATATGTAACGATAATTGATAATATAATATTAAATATAATAATAATAATAATAATAATAATAAAGTATTGTGAGTTTTTAGTACGATTACTAACATTACAAGATTTTGGCTGGTACCAGGTGTATCACAGACATTACACTGTGTAAGAAGATCTGCGTCTTTTCCCCTTTTTACATTTCCTGCTTGTAATCTGGTATTATTATTGACGTTACTATTACTAGATGTATTCATTGTAACAACATTTGTGGAAGGTGGTGGAAGTGGTGGTGGTAAAAGTTTAAGCGTTGGCGGCGGTGGTGTAATTTCTGTACTTGTTGATGTAGCGACAAACATTTGTGGGCTAGATTTGGAAGCTACATCTCCATCCGGTCGTGGAATTGGTTTTATCTTTGTCGAAAAAAAAAAAAAAGAAAAAGATATATAAATATATGTCAATAAAAGTATTTAATTACTTATCAGAAGCATAATGTTGTTATAGAGATCTAAATTTGTATACCTTTATAGTAATTCGTCTATGAACTTCTGGTTGTGCTTGTAAATCTGGATTTTCTATATCAAGACTTTTTCTTTTATGTTTTCGCTTCCTTTGCTTTACGCCAGTGATTGGATCAGGAGTATACCTTTTATGTTTTTCTCTATAATAATAATAATAATAATAATAATAATAATAATAATAATAATAATAATAATAATAAATCACGATATCTCATATTATATAAAATTTATAAAATAATGATGCAAAACAATATACCTTCGCCTTTTTTTTGCACTCCTTTGTGAAACAGATTCTGTACCATCTGCTGAAGCCACCATATATTCAGGGGATCCTTCTCTTGTTATAGTAATATTATTAGTACATTGTTGATTATGTGTTGATTCAGCTAGTTGAACTTCTTCTGTCATTGACGGTTGTGGACACATAGGTTTTATAGTTAGCTGTAAATTAGTTTCAACAAGTTTAATAGAACGTTAAGATAATATATATATATATATATATATATATATATATATATATATATTAACGATTTGGTTTAAATCAATCTTGTTTTAAAATAAATAATACCTTTGGTGTCGTCGGCGTATCAGGAACGGTAACGTTCGTTACATTGTTAAGTGGTGTAGATGCACTTTTAGATGTAGTTGGTGTAGTTGGTGTCATAGGTGCTTGGATTTCTTGAGGTGGCGTAGACGTTAAATTAGAATCATCCTTACAGTGCCTTAATTTACGAGGAGCCGAGGTATCTACACGTTCAACCTCCGATCCAGAAGATTCTTTATCGCATTCGGAACATTGCCTGTTTTAATAAAATCATAAATAATAGAACATTTCATTAAGTATATCAGATTTACTTTAGAATCATACACATACCATCCCATAAGTTTGGTTTTTTTAGGCATACGAGACAGAGGAGGACTTAAACACGACAAATGGTAATGAAGATGACACGTATCACATTTTGCAAGAAGATGTTGATTAGTAGATCTTCTACATATGCCACATTGGTGTCTCAAAGTCAATTCACTTTTATGATTTTGATCATGTGCTTGACTACTCAGTACTCTACCTTCACGTATACCTTCTGCTCCTTTTCCCACCGGTAGCGGAAAACCAACACCCATTTTTAATGCAGCTGCAGTTGGTACTCCTAATCCTGTACCTTAAATACAAACAGATTATCTTTTTCTCCAACTTATATTTTAATAATTTTCAATTAATTTGAAAAAATATACATTTAAAAATCATTTACCAAGTGTAGGTGCAATTCTTGGTTTGGCTAAATCTGCTATTAGGGGCAATGGTTTAACATAGCCGCTATTTCGCAGCATTTGATGATACATGTCAATTTTTTCTTTCAACGTTACATTTACTCTAATTTGTTCTTCGTTGTCTTTCATCACTTCATCGTATTTTCTATCTAATCTTTGTTGTTCATTTAATAATTGTGAATTAATGTCAAGAAGCTCCTGTAATCTTCTTTTCATTGATGTAACACGTAAATTGCGATCCAAGTAATATCCTATGAATTCCACGCTGAAGGCTGGAGGAATATGCCATTTTTTTCTTACATCCACTAAAGCTACAAGTTGCGCCTCTTGTGCTTCTAATGCTGCTGTATCAACGCCCATTAATTCAGCTTTTTTTGCCAACTGACGACATGCAGATGCAGACGTAGTTAAAAGACGAGGCATCTTTTGAGTCGGTACTGAAAATAATGATTGTTATTAATATCAAGAAGTATTGCAATGATCTAATATATTTATAATATACCCCAAGGAGGCGGACGAGATGCTTTATGGGCTAAATATTTATGTCTGTGCTTTGCTAATTTTCTTTGAATCCTGCGCTGTTCTTCTGTATCTAAATGGTTTGGTTGCTTTAAAAGTTGTTGTCGATATTGAGCACGTAATTGCAACGCTAACCAATTGCGTCTGCGTCTACGAACAAGAAGTTTATCAGAATGTAATTTACAATGTGCGTAAAATGGGTCAGCTTGATCCACTTCTTCACTATGTGCTTCAGATAATAAGCCTTCCCGCTGAGCACTGGAAATATTATACTTGTTAAGATTCCATGCTAGTGGTATAAATATTGATATTTAATATGTAAAATGCATCTTACCAAGTAACATGAAAGTATGTGTGACACATTCCAGCATCACATTCAATACAAACTCCGGTTCGAGCGAAACGTGCATCTTCACATAAAGAACATTGCTTTGCACCCCATTTGCTGTATGCCATCTCGAAAAGCGTTACACTTGATAGTCGATCCACCTAAGATAAATAGTATATATAGTTATAAGTTTTCTTCTTATATTATAAGTAATTTACCTCTCCAAAAGCTACGCCAGGTACGTAGAGAGCACAGACTAAATGAACCCATTTGCCTACATCAGTTTCTTTAAAAATTCCACCTTTATTAGGGCAAAGTTCGCATGATGGATCTTCAATGCCTGCACTACATGCTTCACAAAACCATGGAGCTGATTGACACAAAGAATCAGTACTGGAGAAACTCTCTACATCTGATACACCATAACATCCTGCAATATATTGATTGTTGAATATAATCTCTTGTTAATATATTAATTGGCTCTTATAAACTTGTATATATGAAAGTAACTATTTCTTTATATTTAAAAACATTATTAAAAAAGAATATTTTTAAGATCGTACTCAAAATTTACCTTCATGGACACTAACTCCACATCCATCACATTCAACTATTTCATTTATATCATCACTTCTATCACCGAGACAGCCACAACAAATAAGCATCTTGTTCAATTTTTCATCTAATGGTCCACCTTTTATAGCTTGCTGACGAGCTTGTTCTATGACGTCTCCTACAGTCAGACCAGTGTTCTCTTTTGTACTTAATAATGGATCAGCTAAAGAATCATCTGATTCTTCTGACCCATCTTCTTCTTCTTCTTCTTAAAAAAAAAAAATAAAATAAAAAAAAAATAAAAAAAAAATTATATATTATTACTTTTGTAATAATCAATGAAAGAATTGAATTAATTTTTAAGTTAATTAAGCAACCTTTTCCAATATCATTAGAATCTACTGAGTCATCGTCAGATTCTTCACAATGATCTTCGATTCTAAAATCACTATCATCAGAGCTTTCACCTAAATCAAAATCAAGTAATGATTGTTGTGCAGATCTAATAGGCTTTACTCTTCTTTTCTTTGGATCTCTTTCAACTGTAAAATAATAATACTATTATTTCTCTCTATACACAAATGTATAAGGATTATTAAAAAAGTAGATTTATATAAAAAAATAATGAATTATTATTATTATTATTATTATTATTATTATTATATATATAAAAACATTCAATATTCAATAATATGTTTAATACAAATTAATAAAGTAGTAGTAAAAACGTCAAAGGAAAGATACTAAGGTTATGTTCGTTGCTTATTAAAAAATAAAAATACATACAAGAACTGTTCATTGTATCTTAATTCCGATTTCTTAAATTTCTATATAAAGTACAACTAATTCGTATTAATATTGACTATAACATTTATATAGTTATGTTTCTCTTTTTTTAGAATTTTTGTTTTAATTACACTTGACTGTACGCGTAGCTATATCGTTCTCGATAGGACTCCTACCCGTCACTATGTGAAATTATCTCTCTCTACATATGCAATACGTGTTGTGTCATCGGCATATTGCGTTAAATTAATTTTAAAAGTAATTGTTAGATGTACTATGTATATATAATACATCAAACAAGTGCTATAAAATCGATCAAAACAACTCGATCTATTCATTCATACATTTTTTTTTATAAGGATTCATTATTATTTTCCAATCTTATTTACACGAGGCTTGAGTATTTCATAAAAAAAAAAAAAAAAAAAAAAAAAAAAGAGAGAGAGAGAAAAAGAAAGAAAAAAAATAGAAAAAAAAAGAAAAATGAAAAAGAACAGATAAATAAAATTTACATTCATTAATAGATGCAAAATGATTTTTGATTGAAGTTTAATCAAGTAAAGATAACAAATTTCTCTCTTCGTGTAACACCATTTTCATATACGTACAAGTCACGCGAGTGTTATATATGTATATAAAATTTATCGTTTTGTTGTAGAATGCTTATCGAGAGATTTACATTTATATCGCAAAATTAATATTTCAGATATGTATTATTTCCGAGTACTTCGATACAGAAATTATAAATTCGTATACAAATATATACATCATTCCCGATCGTTCATTCCGTAATATGACATTCAATGTTCGAAATATTAAACGAAAATAATATAAAAATATTTAATAGAAAATAATCGCGATTTTCTTATATACAGTTTTTGTGTACTTACTCATTGTTTTATATAAAAATCCTACGTCGTCTTCTTGAGACATACTTGGTCACAAAAACGGATCTTAAGTCTTCAAAATAATGCTTTTATCTCGATTTTCTCTTCTTCTTTTTTAATCACAATAAATACTTATATATATTCTGAGGTTGTTGACATTCGATAAATCCGACAAATCGTCTCATATCAGTTCACGTGAATTATTATGTCAATATTAAAATAGAATACAACGTAAGGAAGCTCCTTCTTCGATGGTACATGTTATCCTTTTGACGCTGTTGTAAGTATGAACTTCTGCTTCGGCTCTCATCGTCAAGTCGCCATATTAACTTTTGGAAAATCCTTTAAGCGGGATGTTCGAAAATACGAAGAAAATGAGAAAACGAATAAATGTATTCTAAATATAATTATGTCAATATTTTCATTAATAATTAATTAATTTTTTTCTAAATGGCAGAGAACTTTTCCGATAGAGACAAAAGTGTAAAAAATTAATAATCTTCTTTTTGTCTAGTTCTTCTATAATATCCTTTATTTTACTATTTTTCGAAAATAATATATAGAAACCTATGACATTTGGCAAAGCGAAATATACACGAAATGAATCATTTCTGTGAAGTAAGCGCATTGATCTCAATGGTACGAGTAATCCAACTACCCTTTTTCTTTTCTTTATAATCTATCGCTTGCTTCGCAAGTCAATCAACAAATAGGAATTTTTGCGACAATATGGCGGCCGGTTGATTACTCATATATAAAACATTAAAAATGTTTTTCATTGCTCACTAAGCATTTTTTATGATTTTTTCTTCTATAACATTATATCGTTCTAAAGGATCTCAAAAAAAACATTCTTAATATTTCTGTTTCAAATTGATTCTGTCCGAAATCATATAAATGATATTATTAATGAGCAATAGTATTATTTTGAAGAATCCCTAACCAATATTAATTATAGAATTATTGAATTGTTTTATAAATTTAATATATTTTCTATTTAATAAAACCTGCTACCGTTTGAGAATTTCTAAATATTATAAACAATTTATTGATGTTATATACGATTCGAGCAAGAAATAATGAACAGCCTTAAAACTCGTCGACTATTGGCTTATCATATATACTCGAAAGCCAATAAGAGAAACATTGGCGGGATATTAGCGTAGTAATATCGTTAATTACAAATCGTTTTATCGAGGTATATGATCGACGTATAATTTTGTTATGGCTGATGAAAATATGATTTTATAATTAATTAGTGTATTCCTATATTTCTATGAAGTTTATACAAACATAAATTAAACAATATTCTAATCTTGACGATTGCTGTATATTGAACATTGTGAACATTAAGGCTATTCATCATCTCTGGTTTTATAATGGTTTACATCAACAATAAATCCAAATGTAATTTTTTTGACCGAATTGAATAAACACGATCAAAGGAGGCTTTGACTTTTACGAATTTGCTACAAAGCTTTATATTTTTTCGAGAGAAAAAAATAAAGAAAAAAGAAAAGAAAATCGTGTAAATAATGTTTGGTTTGTTGCTATTTTCCTCCTCCCCTCTCCATGTAAAAAAGCACTGAAAGTTTTACTTTATAGATAATACGGAAATGAACTTATATTTTAATTTTTATTAAAATAATGTGTGTGTGTGTGTGTGTGTTGCACGTGTGTGTATGTGTATGTGTAGTAAGTATTCACTTATTCAATTATTATTTTTAACAAAATAATCGACAAAATTTTGTTTTGTTTATGTCGCAAATTTATATATTAATTATTATAATATGTATTAATTATATCTATTCTTTATGAATTATTGTAAAACAAATGCGTACCGGCGCTGCGTTCTATCTAGCACGGATCACTACGAGATGCACGCCACCATCAAAGAAGGATATAAATATGAGTGACTGTAAAGTGTGAGTTCTTTCAGCCTACTGACTGATACTTTACCTACACTAAACCGATTGTTAGGTTACGCATACAGTGGTCTAACCTACACAAGTTTATTCACCGATACGATAGACGCACGGTAGGGGAAGGTGTAAACCTATTGTGCCTGTAGTTTATATTTCCTCCACACCTGTCGCTAAAGTCACACACGTTTCGTAGGTGTAGAAGCTTCGTCTCTTTTACCGCAGATTTCAAGGGGCGCTACTATACGAAACTTATTTTTTACTAAAATTGTTGAAAATGATTTTTACGCCAACGATTAATCTAAACATAATTCTTATAAGATTTTGACGAACAACGTTTTAATTTAAAGACGAATATTTAAACGAGGAGTTGCTTTTTCGAATTTGTAAAAAAACAATTTTTTTTTTTTTTAAAATATCGTCACAAAAAATAATGTTTTTTCGAAAATAATTTATGAATGAAAGAAAGATTTTTTTCAAAATTTGGAAAAACCGATTTCTCGTATAAAACTTCGTTTTTTAAATAAAATCTTTTTTATTAAAATCTGATAAGCATTATAGCTGTATTCTCTGTTGGCGTAAACCATTATAAAAGGAGGGCTAGTGAAGTTATTTTTATTTTCGCAAAAGAATTATAAAAATGTAAAGCTTGAAAATTAATGTATTTATTAAATTGCTTTAACTAAGTTCTCTCTTCTTTTAATTATTAATATTGTAAAATATATATGTACATTTATATATATATAAATTGGACAAGGATAGGTATGAAGGATCGTAAACAAACCGGTCATGTTTCATTAGTTGTCTTTTCTTCGAACGGTCGATGTGGTTAGCACGTGTGATCTAAGATAATTTTTTATTTTAATAATATTATTTTTCAATATATAGACTTTATCAACGTTATCAACAAAATTATATTATACATTATAATTATTATTCTTAAAAAATGGTGAAAGAACAATTCAGAGAAACTGATGTCGCCCGAAAAATGTATGTATATTCATTTATCAAACGTTTCTGTCATTTACATATGTAGAGTTTTATTATCATTATTATATATATATATAATATTTATTATGATATACATTATGCATATATATTTGTATTACTAGATATGTTACTGTATAAAAGTTTGATAAGCAAATGATTTTTAATTTTGTTACTATTTTATTAGATCACATGTATCTTTTGGGGTGGATAGTCGCTATAACATGGAAAGACAAGCTCATATCCATGTTGTTGCTAAAAATTTATACAGTCAAGATAGTCAACATACTCCTGTACAATATGGTGTTCTTGACAAACGCATGGTACGTAAAAATTAAGGTTATATTTATAAGATATAACAGTGATGATACATTATACTTTTAAGTTATTAATCTATTATCTTCATAGGGTACTTGTTCTAATGCAAATAATTGTGGATCTTGTGGGAAATCTTTGAACGAATGTATTGGTCATTTTGGATATATCGATTTAGAGTTACCAGTTTTTCATGTTGGCTATTTTAGAGCTATTATTGGTATTCTTCAAAGTATTTGTAAGGTGATATATAAACGTATGATTCTGTTGATAATGATATGATTTAGTAATATTTATATATAATTTATAATGTATATTTTTAATTCATAGAAATGTTCCCATGTAATGCTTTCCAATATAGATAAAAAACGATATTTATCTAAAGTTCTTAATCCCAATTTGGGATATCTCACGCGTAAAGCTTTAAGAAAACAGATTTTAGAAAAAGCCAAAAAGACTACAACTTGTCAAAATTGTGGTGAGCTCAATGGTACTGTAAAAAAAGCTGGATTACTTAAAATAGTTCATGAGAAATACAGAGCGAAGAAAAAAGCTGATACTATTGTTCAAGAAAAATTAGCTGAGTACAGCAATGTACTTGAAAATAATAAAGAATTAGATGGGATACTTCAAAATGGAATTGTCAACGTATTAAATCCCTTAGAGGTAAGATCTCACAATGTTTCAATGAAACTTACAAGAATATAAATTTCTAGAAATTATAATATAATTGTAGGTTCAAGGTATTTTGGAAAGAATACCAGCAAACGATATTCCTCTTTTACTGATGAATTATGAATGTGCTTTACCAAAAGATTTGATATTAACGAGAATACCTGTACCACCAATTTGTATTAGACCAAGTGTCGTATCAGATTTGAAAGCAGGCACAAATGAAGATCATCTTACTATGAAATTATCAGAAATTGTTTTTATTAATGATGTTATACAAAAACATAGACAAAGTGGTGCCAAAGTGCAAATGTATAATGAGGATTGGGAATTTTTACAATTACATTGTGCTCTTTATATTAATAGTGAAATGTCAGGAATACCATTGAATATGCAAGTGAGTATTATTGTTAAAATTAAATCAATGTTAGGAAGATCAATAATTATTACGAAATGTATATTATAGCCAAAAAAATCCGGCAGAGGATTGGTTCAAAGATTAAAAGGAAAACAGGGACGTTTTCGAGGTAATTTATCTGGAAAACGTGTGGATTTTTCTAGTCGTACTGTGATCTCACCAGATCCTAATCTTAGAATAGAACAAGTAAGTTTTGTTTCATATGCAACTAAAAATTGATTTTATAAATTGAAATGAATTCAAATTAAATTTCACAGTAATAATCTTTTTATAATAACTAAACTTTTGTAGGTGGGTGTACCTATTCATGTTGCAAAGATATTAACATACCCAGAGAGAGTTAATCCATCAAATATAGAATTAATGCGAAAGTTAGTCAAAAATGGGCCTGATGTACATCCCGGTGCAAATTTCGTACAGCAGGGAAAGACCCAATTTAGAAAATTCCTTCGCTATGGTAATCGTCAAAAGATAGCTCAAGATCTACAAGTAATAATCTAATTTCATTTCAGAAATTATTTATAGTTCCTCATATTTTACAAGTTGTCATATTCTATTTATACAAATTTTAGTTTGGAGACATTGTTGAGAGACATCTTAGGGATGATGATGTAGTTTTATTTAATCGGCAACCTTCGTTACACAAATTGAGTATAATGGCACATAAAGCAAAAGTATTAGACCACAGAACATTCAGATTTAACGAATGTGTTTGTACTCCTTATAATGCAGATTTTGATGGGGATGAAATGAATCTTCATTTACCTCAAACAGAAGAAGCAAGAGCAGAAGCTTTGATATTAATGGGGGTAATGTAGATAAATTAATAATTAATTAATTGAATAATGTGGAAAGTATTTGATCAATATGTGATAATTAATAATTATTATAATTAGAATAAATCTAACTTGGTCACACCCCGCAATGGAGAGCTATTAATAGCAGCAACACAGGATTTTATTACTGGTGGATATCTTTTAACACAAAAAGATATGTTTTTAAATAAAGCACAAGCATCTCAATTGGCAAGTTGTCTACTAGCAGGTTCAGATGCTAATATGCACATAGATTTTCCTAAACCTACAATTCTGAAACCACTTCAATTATGGACAGGTAAACAAATTTTTAGTTTAATTATGCGGCCCAATGAAGCTTGTCCAGTGAAAGCGAATTTAAAGACAAAGGGTAGAGCTTATACTAGTAATGAAGAATTATGTATTAATGATTCATGTAAGTAAGACTTATATACATATTTTTTATTTTGTATTATTAATAAAATAATTTATTATATAAATGAAGTAATATATTGCAGATGTTATTATTCGAAACTCACAGCTATTAGCAGGTTCCATGGATAAATCTACATTAGGATCTGGTTCAAAACAAAATATCTTTTATATTCTCTTTCGTGATTGGGGTGAAGATATTGCTGCAACAGCAATGTGGAGACTGGCTAGAGTAGCAAGTTATTTTCTTATGAATAGAGGCTTCTCTATTGGTATTGGAGATGTTACACCAGGTCAAGGTCTTCTCAGAGCTAAACAAGAACTTTTAAATGCTGGGTAATTGTGGATTTCTGTTGTATGAAAATTTAGAAAATAATTATTATCAATACATCATTTTTTTTTTTTTTCAGTTATTCTAAGTGTACAGAATATATTCAACGAATGGAAGAAGGACGTTTAGCTTGTCAACCTGGTTGTACGGAAGAAGAAACTTTAGAGGCAATGATATTGAAAGAACTTTCTGTTATACGTGATCATGCTGGTAAATCCTGTTTAAAAGAGCTTCATCCTAGTAATAGTCCATTAATTATGGCATTATCTGGCAGTAAGGGTAGTTTTATCAATATCTCACAAATGATAGGTATGTCTTTATAGAATCCAATTTTCATATTGAACTTTTTATATAATCTAAAATATTTATTATTATTATATTAAACTTTGTAGCTTGTGTTGGTCAACAAGCTATTAGTGGTCACAGAGTTCCAAATGGTTTCGAAGATCGGGCGTTACCTCATTTTGAAAGACGTTCTAAAATTCCAGCAGCTAAAGGTTTTGTAGAAAATTCATTCTACTCAGGACTTACTCCTACTGAATTCTTTTTCCATACGATGGGTGGGAGAGAAGGTCTTGTAGATACAGCTGTAAAAACTGCAGAAACAGGATATATGCAAAGAAGATTAGTCAAGAGTTTAGAAGATTTGTGCCTTCATTATGATATGACAGTACGAAATGCAGTAGGAGATATAGTGCAAGAAATTTATGGTGGTGACGCATTGGATCCAACATATATGGAAGGTGAAAAAACTGTCTGATTGTTTCTTTTTTTATATCGATAATATTAAGAGATTTTTTCATCTTTGAACTTTCGTAGGAAAGGACTGTCCAGTAGATTACAAAAGAGTTCTTGATCACGTACAAGCTAAGTCTCCATATAAAGAGGAGGAACCATTAGATGGTCCTAGCGTGATTAAAGCTACGAATGAATTGTTAAATTCCGAAGAGTATGAGTGTCTCAGTGACGAATTTAAACAAGAATTAGCGTAAGGAATATTACGACAATATTATTTAATAATTATATTAACAATTTACTTTATTAAAATTATATTTTAAACAGCACATTCCTGAAATCTGTTGCGCGTAAAATAGCTCGTTATCGACAAAATATTAAGACAAATTCACCTGTATTGTCGCATCTTGAGCGACTTACTGTATCTCAGTTAGTGGAATTTATTCACACTTGCAAAGAAAAATATATGAGAGCTAAGATAGAACCTGGTACAGCGGTAGGTGCACTTGCAGCACAAAGTATAGGAGAACCAGGAACACAGTTAACACTCAAAACTTTCCATTTTGCTGGTGTAGCATCAATGAATATTACACAAGGTGTACCACGTATTAAAGAGATTATAAATGCAAATCCAAGAATTAGTACTCCTATTATTACAGCAGCTTTAGTAAGTAATGTTTTTTTTTTTCATTAAACTGTTTATAATTATCACGTTAATATTATTACAATTGTTTATGTATTTATGTATTAACAGGAGAATGATACGGATCCTGAATTTGCAAGGCGTGTGAAAGGTAGAATAGAGAAAACTACTTTGGGAGAAGTAACTCAATATATCGAGGAAGTGTATTTGCCGGATGATTGTTTCCTTCTGATTAAATTAGATATAGATAGAATAAAATTATTAAAACTAGAAGTAGATGTTAATTCAATACATTATTCGTAAGTATAATTATTTGTGTAATTGTATTAAAAACAATTAATATCATTGATGATTTTACAGAATTTGTACTTCAAAATTAAAACTGAATCCAAAATTCGTGACTGTCAGAAGTGATTCTATTATCACTATCAGTCCTAATAAGCAAAAAAGTAGTTTAAATTATGCACTTACTCACTTAAAAGAGATAGTGCCTAATATTGTAATTAAGGTAATTATATATGTATATATGTATGCATGTATGTACATATATATGATGATAAGGAATTTCTATTTGAATATTACTTTATATATCTACGATAATATTTAGGGATTACCATCGATATCTAGAGCTGTAATACATAACGACGATTCAGGTGGTAAAACAAAATACAAATTTTTCGTTGAAGGAGATAATATGAGAGAAGTGATGGCAACAACAGGAGTTTTAGGCACCAAAACCACATCTAATAATACAATTGAAGTATGTCATATTTCAATATCATATGAATTTGATAAAATTTAACAGTGTATAAAGATAAATTATATTTATTATATTAACGTGTATAGGTATTTAAAACTCTTGGTATTGAAGCAGCAAGAGCAACGATTATGAATGAAATCAAGTTAGTAATGGAGAATCATGGTATGAGTATTGATAGGCGTCATGCCATGCTTGTTGCAGATTTAATGACAAGTAGGGGTGAAGTACTTGGAATCACAAGACAAGGTTTGGCAAAGATTAAAGAATCTGTTTTAAATTTAGCATCAGTAAGTAAAATATTTTATGTATTAAGCCCTAACATTAATCTTCTAATTACTATATATATATATATATTTCTTTTTTCTCAGTTCGAAAAAACAGCAGACCATTTATTCGATGCAGCTTACTATGGTCAAAAAGATATTATTTGTGGTGTATCTGAATCCATTATAATGGGTATTCCAGTTCCAGTAGGAACAGGAATTTTCAAATTATTACACAAATATCCTTTTCATATTAATATTTTAATAAAATACGTTTATATATATCCATATTTTTCAATATCAGTTATATATAATGTGAATATATTTTATAAAGTTATTTTCCTTATTAATTAAATACAGCAGATAAAGAGGAACCAAAAAAACGAGAGTTAATATTTGATGACGCCAGATTTCATAAGAAGACTCCAAAAAGTGCAGCAGTATAAAAATATATAAATTGTTATATTTTTAATAATAAAAAGTTATTTAATGTTAAAAAAAGAATAATTCTTTCATTATAAATTTTGTAAATTGTATATTTTAGAGAAAGTTTTGAAATATTCACTTCGGTATGTGGATTATTTAAATTCATTAAAATGATATGTGTACTCTACATGGAATTTTATGTGAATTTTTTTATTATATATGATTAGATAAACCTGGTTCAAAATTAATACAGGATTATACTATAAGAATGAAATGTGTCTTTTTTTTGTATTTTTTGGTATGTGTATTTGCAAAAAAAAAGAAAAAAAGGAATAAAAAAAACTAATTTAATATCTTAATAATTATATTATAATGGGACTAATTGTTTATTAAGACCAATAAATTAGATCTTCATACAAAAGATTAATATGAAATATTTATTAAGGTTATTTTTCCATTACTACTGGTTTTATATGGTAAAAAATTATAAAATATTTTAATTAACAAAGAAATATTTATTTAATAATTCTTTTTATAAACTATAAGATTGAATTTATTTTAAATTATTTTCAGTTATTTTTTATATAGTTGACCAACATTGTAAAAAAAAAAAAATGACGAACGACAAGCTTTAGTATGTGTGTGTATGTGTGTACGTGTGTAGGAGAGAAATTTGAATTAGTAAGTAAAAAACTTATTTAATTTCACGTTACTAATTAATAAACTTTTAATGGTTTTTTGGCGTTTAGATTTTGTATGAAGTGATATTCCTTAATTATAAATACAAATTAATAAATTAATACATATATATGTATATATATAATCGCAATGATATACGAAAAATGACGCACTGCGCATATGTGCTGTTCATTTCGACGCAACCAATCAACGCTCTTTCGAATTTGGGTGCTGATAGAGATCGTAACGAAACTTCGTCATCGGCTTAATTACAGGTAATTAGCATATATTTCCTAACGTAAATCATCTCCCAATATACTAATCGAATTCTCAAATAAATAATTTCCGATTGATATTGTTAACGAATACTAATAACGTCGATAATAAAAAATATTCGTATGGAAAATAATTGCGTGCGAACGTTTTCCTTACATTTTTTTTTCATGTTTTTGAGCTTTATTTCTACAAGTATCGAATTTCAATGATTAATTTTCATAGTTTGGACTAATAAAGTATCCATTTAGACAATTTTTACATTTCTATATCATATTTTTAATATTTCGATATTTTCGTATAATAAATCGAAAACTTATAAGCTTCGCGGGGGTCCATTGTATAGATGGCGTATTGCGTATGCATGAGGTCCACTTAATTTTCTTGCTGTTGGTCAACCTGCCATTTTGAATTACATTGTGGTACTGATTGCAGTGGAGCTTCACCGTCTCGTTAATTACAGGTAATTACTATATATTTTCTAACGTACATCTTCATTTTATACATCAATCGATTGCCGAAAACACGATTTTCACGTGTGAATGTTCGCAATGTGTAACATCGTCTCGTTTAAAAGATATCTGCGAAAATAAAATTGGCGTCTCGGCGACCTCTGGGGACGCCTTCTATTTCGAATTTGCTGTTTATATTTTCGCGCTACCAATACTTCTTTCTCTTTTATTAACGATGCTTTAGTTAATAATCTTTCGTTAATTCGCATCGCGTTCGACTGTATTTCGTCTTATATACAAGTTTCATATATCTATATATACATATAAATACGTAAAAATATACATATACAAATATACATACTTTTACGAACATAAGCACCATACACACACACACACACACACACACACATATATGTGCACGCAATTAATTCTGTACTACACGTTAGTCTATTTCTTTTTACATAAATACAATCAAAGAGAAAGAAAGAGAGAGAGAGAGACAGAGACAGAGAGACAGAGAAGCGAGAGAAAGAGAATGAAAGAAAGAGATAACATTACGATATATATATTCAAAGTTCCCCCACCAATTGTAAAGACATTTCTTATTTACGAATTTCCAGTATTTCACAAGTAACGAAACAAAAAACGATCGAGCGATAAAGTTACAGGTATACACATACGCATATATACACATCGAGTAACAAAGCGTGTACTCACATATACATACACACATACACACATCGAGCAATACAGCGTGTATACACATATATACAAAGAGTAGTACAGCGTGTACACCTCATACACGTGTATGTATATATACGTTTACTATTCGTATACGTTATACTACGTTGTTTATAAGTATCGACTAAAGCATATGTATATAAACAATCAAAGGACAATCGAGTTCGCCTTTGGCACGACTTTCTCCGTCTCATCTTTATTAACGAATTACACAGTTCTTCTTCGTATTAGTAGCTTTGCAGACGTGTTCGGACCTGCTCCTATTTCCTTAATTCCGACTCATTTAATTTCTTGATCCGTTCTATCGCGATATTATTACAAATTTACACGGTTTATTATATCCGAAATTTGCAATATTTTCAACAATTTCTTACTATAAGAATAATATTAATAATCTTTCTTTATTCTTCTGTTTCAGAACATCATTGCAACCGTGCTCGTAGCGCAATGATCGAGTGTTCTGTCGTTAAAATAAAAATATCGCGAAGTAGAAGCAGTGTTTGTTCGTTCGCGTCTCGCGTTTTAAACAATAAATGCAATTGTATCGATTGCGTGCAATGCAATCGTTAGAGTCGGTGTTTGTTCGCTAAGTTTCTTGCTTTTTTAACAGTCGCACAGACTGTTATTATAAAACACAGTAGAGTTTCGCGAATTAAATTCAGTGACCGTTCGTTAATAAATAACTACCGCGAATTAGAATCAGTGCATCACCGAAGAGGATTTCAACCAACTTCGATGTCGACCTACCTCATTTTCAACCAACTACGAATCATCCACCCTCAATTTCGACCTAAATCGCGGACGAGTGTTTTGGAGCCATCGCAGAACTTCTTAAATAGTAAGTGAACTTTTAAGTACGATCATTTTGGAATGATCACGTTGAGAGTGAAAGGTTCAAATCGTACGTGTTGATTGGTTATAGAATTATTAATTAATAGAAGAGATTTACTCTTGAATGATTTTTTATTTTTTATAGATAGTTTTTCTATAAGATAAGTGTTTTTTTTTTTTTTTTTTCGTTTTACTTGTTCATTATTATTTTTGTACTTTGATGGAGTATTCATGAATATTTATTTAGTCGGTTTTAATAAAAAATAAACAGGAAGATATTGCATTACATGCGAAACTACGCATGAATTTTTTGTAATAATTATAATAATCGTTTCTACGAAGGAACGTTCAATAGTTCAATCTTTATATTTGTAAATAATTTAAATATGGATAAAGGCTTAGATGAATTTTTTTCTTTATATTTATTTAGAATTAGATTTTAGAAAGCTTTTTTTTACAAATTATGTTAAAACGATTATGGCATTACGTTTTTAACGTAGCACAACAATAAGTTTGTTTTTTAAAGTTAATTATATACTTACGGTCCGATGATAGTTTCGTAGTTGTTGTTTTCTTGGCTATTCAAAGGTGTATTACGATTAAATCAGATTATAAAATCCGTTGAGAAATATTTATTAGATTATTACATAAATATAAATCAATGATCAATTTCCAATATAATCACGCTTCGTTCATTGACAATTTCAATTCTATTTAACTTTCTAATCTCGATACAATGGAAAGATTCCATCGTTTCAGTTTTACGTTCAGATACATCTTCGAACTTATTAAAAAAAAAAGAACAAAAAAAAAAAGAAGAAAGTACTCGTATATACGAGTTAAAATGAAAAAAAAAAAAAAAAACTACGTATATATATGTGTGTGTGTATATATATAAATTTTTTCCTTTATATATAATTATTATTAACATTGCGTTGAAAAATATAATGATTATAAAGAAATATTACTGGTAAATAATGAAAACGAAATACTTTCAGTATATAAAAAGAAGCTTTTGTTAACATTAGCAATCGTCGTAGTTTAATAGACAGATCGCCGATGAATCATTCTCTTTTTTTTTTTTGGTTTCTCGCTTGCAAAAATTTGTGAAAAAAGCATGCTTTTGTTCGTCGGTTTCATAGAATCCAACTACGATTATCGTCAAACATACAAAGCGTGATGGGGGAGGGAGGGGTTGGTAGTTGGTGGACTTTTGCGTGAAGAAGCTTAGGAAATAACTTTACTAATCTCATAAAAATTCTATTGTGAAAATAAATATTATATGAACACGAATATCGTCATGTGTCTCGTTTACGCGATCGGGCGACATTATTAATTCGATATTATTAATTCGTTTATACGAAAAATAAGAAATAATAAGGAAAGAAAAATTTCGCGCGATCATATTTCCCGGCTAAAGATATTTTTCGGTACTTTTTTTTCATTCGTTCGTTCGTTCGTTCGTTCGTTCGTTCATTCGTTTAATTTATCATTTTTATCGTTATCCCGTTACATCGCAGCGAGCCTTAAAATTCTTTTTTTTTTTTTTTTTTTTTTGAAAACTTTTTCCTTCTTTTTTTTCTTGACCTCCTGTAGAAAGTCTGAATATTTAATCCCTTTTTCACTTTTTAATTCGATCTAACGAATCGAAGAATAACTTCCGAAATGATATAACATTTTTATTACACGAACACGAAAATTCGGCAGATCGTTTTAACGTAGTTTTAAATTTAATTTCCTTTGGTTTTCCGATTGGTCTAATACGGATTTTTTTTTCTTTCTTTACTTATTTATTTATTTATTGATTTATTTAATCCGATTGCAGCTTTGAACACGACTTATTATTTCTCTTTTTCTTTTTTTGACTTTTTTTTTGTTTGGTTTTTCGTTTTTTTCTTTTTTTTTTTTTTTTTATTCGGTACATGTACATATTAATTTGCTGAACAAGCTGAACATTAAAAACACGTCTACACGGAGAGATAGAGCTTTATTATTTTTGTTTCATCTAACGAACAAACAGTGTTATTTATAGTTTATGTATATATTTATGTATGTAATCGTTTATAATAATTATAATTCATAATATCAATTCATCCCAACAACAAGTTTTTCATTATCTGATAGTTATCTGTTTATCGAGTTTCGTCCACTCCTTTTACAACCGTACTTTCTTTCTCAATTTATATATATATAACTCTGTTATATATTATATATATATATATGTATATATATATAATATATATTTATATTTATATTTATATATATATTTTTTTATTTATCTATTTTTCTTATGTGTTTATATACTGATATCAACACGTATAACATCGACCTTTTATTAATTTTCGTGAAGAAAATCGTATTAAAGTTTAACGGATCGCTAATAACGTTTCTCTTTAAAAGATCAACGTGACAAATTTTTTTTCGTAGCTTTTTTTTTTCTGTTTTCTTTTTTTTCTTTTCATTAATTTCGGCGCTTTTCAAGGATGCTTTTCTTTCTCTCTCTTTCTCTCTCTCTGTCTCTCTCTCTCTCTCTCTCTCTCTCTTTCTTTCTCTCTTTTTGGTAACACACATTTCGAGGGTTCATATCTTCTTTCGTTACAATTTTCTATATATTATATATATAATTTTTTTTTGAAATTATATATATATATATATATGTACACATGTATCCTTTGGATTATTTTTCTGTCTTTTTTTTTTTTCATTTTTTCTTTTTCTTTTTTTTATTTTTTTATTTATTTATTTTTTTTTGATTTATACGATCGATCGAAGCGAAAGCCGATATTAATAATAAATTTATATTTCGCGAACAGTCAAGGTTACTGTTTTCTTTGTAAACAGTTAACAACAGTTGTTCGTAACGCCATGCCTTTTGCATTTTTTCTTTTTTTTTTTTCGTCTTTTTATAATTTGAATCAATGAGTGACGCCAAGCAGAAACGCGTATTTCTAGAATCGTCTTGTTTCTTTCGCACGAGTGACGCTCTCTCTCTTTTCCTGAAGTTTGTCGTAATTCTGATAGGGAATACACTCCATTCAAATCCCTGCATGCATAAAACACATTCGGATTACAAATGTACAAAATGTGAATTAGGATAGTTGTTGTTAAGTATACTATACTATACAAAAATGTTTGCGCATTCTAGAGTGGACTTTGCGGATCCGTCGTTGATTTTAGGACTTTATATTGACGAATTAGATTTGTGGTATTTATTTTTTTTTTTCTTTTTTTTCTTTTTCCTTCTTTCCTTTATTCTAATAAGCAGAAGTCTTTCATATTTAGAGGCGCTCAATCGAACAAAGTCTTTACTTCGTATATACCTTACACATTTAATGAAAACGAAGATGGATGAAGTAGTATTATAATATCTATTATTAATTTCATTAGAATTTCGTCAAGCACAAATGATATTGCGGATATTACGAATGGACGTCGAATATAAACTATATCTATTTTTAAGGATTATCATCATGGAAAAAAGGTCTATCGGTTCGTATTGATATTACGCATTACGTCACGTTATTTAGAAAAAAAGAAACAAACACAGGCGCACACATAGACACATACTTAGGATGTACGCATGTGAAATTTACGAGTAGTAAAAAATAAATAAATAAATAAATAAATAAATACATACATAAAAAGAGAAAAAAGAGAGGGAAAAGAAAAAAAAAAGAAAGAACAAAAGATTACATAAATTTACATTGGAAATTTACAATTTACTTTATAACGCGAAATGTGTGCAACATTTCTTGTTCGATAATTTTAAGAAACCTGAAAAAAACATGTTTTTTCGTCTAGAAGACGCAGCGTATGTGGCAGTATTTTTCATATGTAAACGGTGTGTATACGTGATATGGTATAGGAATTATGTATTTATTAAAGCGCAAGATATCAAGTGTTTTAAAGAAGATAGTTTTTTTTTTTTATAATGGATAAACGATATTCGATTTATGATATGATATATATATATATATGTATGTATGTATGTATGTATGTATGTATGTATGTATGTATGTATGTATGTATATATGTATGCATATATGCATGCATGTGTGTATGTATGTGTGCATGTATGTATGTATTTATGTATGTATGTATGTATGTATGTATGTATACACATAATATATAGACATATTTGTTCTTAACATTATTATTCGCTGTATTTATCGGCTAATCAGAGTTGTCAAATTGAAATCATATTTGGGTCATATAAAAATTTAAACGATTTAACGATCCGCAATGCGTATATATACATATACATATACATATACATATACATATACATATACATATACATATATATATTTCTTTTCTAACGGTGTGTTACTATTTTGAGATTTATTAGAGTGACGAAACTTAATTTCAATTGATTATTTCGCGACTGTCATTTAAAGATAATAAGAAAAAAGAACAAAAATATTTCGATTGTGATGGGACTTTAATATCGCGAATTTATTTATTTATTTATTTATTTATTTATTTATTTATTTACTTATTTTCTTCATTTTTATTATATTTTTTTTCATTTTTATTTTTCTTACCCGACGCGAGCATTTCTCTGAAATATCTTCATTAACGTCGAGGTAATAACTTTATTTAGCCAACGAGACGCGTTTCGGTTTAGACGGGGGGATCTTTAGAAGAACCCGAAATAACCGAAAAAGGCAATTTATAAACTGCTTCGTATTTTCTCGTATATCTTTTTCTTCTAATTCTTTAGCCATCGCAATTCCTTATTTGATTTTTCGCGACGAAATGAGAACGTTTAAGAAAAGCAAAAAAAGAAGAAGAAAAAGTAAAAATTGCTTAGAAAAAATAAATGTTTTCTACGCGATCGGTGCACCGTAATTGCAGAAATAAAGAGCGAGCACTTAGAACAAGAATTAGAATTTCGAACGTTCGATCTCTATTATTGGAAAACGTTAAACGATAACTTAGTCGAGTACGAAACAGTTACATCGCAATGCACGCAACGTCTCAAGGCGCAACTCTTTGGCCGTATAAAAAAGAAGAAAAAAAAAAAAAAGAAAAAGAAAAAGGCTCAATAAATCTTACGAGAATCATCGCGAAGTCCATGCGAATATAGCCTGCCGTTTTTTGCCGTTCGAACTCTAAACACAAGCTAATTTAGTTTCTCTTTCCTTCTTTTTTTTTCTTTTTTTAATTTTTTTTCTTCAAGTAGAAACAAAGAGTCGCGATGGCATGTGATAAAATAAAATAAATATAATAATATCGTCGCTTAAAAGAGGAAATCCCAACGAACGTCGCGTCGATTTCGATTTCGATTTCGATTTTAATTTTAATTTCGATTTCGATTTCGATTTCGATTTCGATTTCGATTTCGATTCTCATTCGAGAGAATACGATGGTCGGTGGATTATATACCCATCGCATTGACAAATTCTTATGTAACTCGAAGATGATTCCCTCCTTCCCTCTTTTAGCTTCTCCATCATTCCCCATCCCTTATATTCCCCATTCCCCAACCCCTCCCCCCCAATTCTCTATCTCTCTGTCTCCGTATTTAATTAATCTTTAGTAAATTTAATTAGATTACTTGGTACGATTAATCATTTATTTGGTACGCTTAAGGGGGGCATTGATAACCCGTAAAACTTGCTCAACTCTTATATTCGCGGACGATTACTCAATAAATAATAGGCTACTTCTGGCTTTTGAGGCCGTGCGCATCGTGATTACTAAATATTTATCTCGGTCTCTCGGTTTTATATTAGCGGCCTTTAATTTTCGTTCTCTTCTCTCCGTTATTCTCTTCGTTTCTACAAATATCAAATTCCGATATATACGTTATATAATATACGTAACACATAATACGTATGTACATATATGTGTATGTATGTATGTATTGTATGTCGTCCAAAATCCTTTTTTTTTTTTTTTTTTTTATTATGGATCATCTCAGTTCCATCTCTTTCGTCCCAATTCTTAGATCATGTTTAATGATAAAATTTACGATTATAGAAGAAAAAAGAAATGAAAGGTAAAGAAAAGAAAAGAAACGAGAGAAGAAAAGTAAAGAAAGAAAAAACAAATAAACAAACAAACAAACAAACAAAAAAGAGAGAGAGAGAAAGAACAGACCGTTTTATTTATTCCTTATATCGTAAAGTTTCGCTATTTATTATAGCTACGCGTGTTATTAAGTCATATGTAAACGATACTGCCGATATACCTATTATATATATGTATATTTGGAACTGCTCATCCATCATCCTTCGTCACATTTAAACCTATTAACGTTAATTATTAAATTTATTTCTTTTTATTTTTCTTTTTCTTTTTATCTTTTTTTTCTTTTTTTAGCTTATGGCTTAAAAGAATACGAGCCGAAGTCGAGTCGAGGATTATAATTATATTGGTTGTGTTCGTCGGATTCGTCGCCGATCCTTCTTCACGTCGATCGATCTCTCTCGGTCGTCGTCGTCGTTCTTTCAAAATATGAAAAAAGGCAGAAGAGAAATAAGACGATGATGACGATGATGACGATGATATTGATGATGACGATGATCGTGATAATGAGGACGATGATGAAGAAGATGATGAAGATGACAATGATGATGACGTCGATGATTATGACACGATGATTATAATACGATGATTATAGGCGATGCCGACGAAGAAACACTTCGATCTTTATAATAATTATCGGATAAACTGGACGACGAGGACGAAGTTAACGTTGGAGATTAAAAAGGGAGCCAAACGAAATCGACGATGAGATCCTTGTGTGGTGTGAGAAGAAAGTTGTTCGTGTTTTTTTTTTTTTTTTTAGCAGCGTAAGAATCGATCAGCAAAAAAAGCTATCGAATCGTCGTCGTCGTCGTCGTCGTCGTCGTCGTCGTCGTCGTCGTCGTCGGCGCGTCGCGGCGTCGTTTTCATGGCTCATCGAAGACGATCGGAGACGCTCCAAACATTTATTTCTAGACGGAGATATTAATCTCCTTTTCTTTTTTCCTTTTCCTTTTTTTTCCATTTCTTTCTTTCATTTCTTACTTCTTTTTTTTTTTTTGATCTTCTCGTCGTATTATTTTCGGTGTTTACAAGAGCCACTTGGCTATCAAGAATATTATAAGATGGGGCGCGAAGCTGGCCAATGAGGCATCGCCCGTCACTCTGACGTCGCTGTCCTTTAAAAATACACCGTCGATCACGTGAATAATGCCGTTGGTACATTCGACGTCATGACGAAATACTCGAATCCATTTGCCCTCCCATTCGATTTGGTAACCTGAAATGATATAAAGTCGAATTTAACGAACGATTCAGTACGACTAAATCGGATTGAAATTATGTTAGAGTATGAAATCTTTTTTGAAATTAAAAAATATGTATATACATATATATGTATATATATATATATATATATATATATATATATATATACATATGTCAAGCGCTGACTGATATAGCTTTCAGCGAAGTTATAATATACTGATAATCTATTTTGTATCCAGCAACGCTCGCTCTAATTTATCATTGGGCCCTATTATTATAGGAGCGTTTTAAGGTAGCCGTCCACTTGAGAGTTTAATTGTTAATTTAATTAATTGTTAGAGAGTGTAGTTTGCTTTTCTCGTAGAGTACTCTTTCGTATCTGTTCTTTATTTGTCAATTTGAAAAGAAACTTGGAAAAATTTTTATCGTTATACAGTCATTGTGTGTAGTAAAATATTCGAAACAAGAATTTACTATAATGTCGAACATCAAGAACACTCTTAAAAGACTTTACTAAAGCCAATTCGATACTCGTTTGTACAATTTGTTTTGGAACAAACGTTATATAAAACCTTTCACGTTTATATCCGTTCAATATTGAATTTTTACTTAATACATCGTACTTTATTTTCGTTCTTTATTACTAACAACAAATGTACTCAATTTTGCTATTCTACGATGGTTGAAATCTCGGAATATAAAATCGATTCGTATTTCTGTGAACGATCTCTTTCCGTTCTGGAATGCTCTCTAATGGAAATAATCTCGTTCTAAGATAGTTGAATCATGTTCTCTCTCTTTTTGGATATATGGTTAAAACTCATTCATTCGTAATTCCAAAAGTATCCCCATTTTTTTTTATACATATATAAGTTTTAAAATAAAGCGAAACAGAAAATACGTTCAACTTTAATCTGCTATAATTTTCATCGTCGTTGTTTACAACTCGTTTCCATATTAATATTAAATTTTCAATCCGATACGACAATACAGATAGTTCAACAATATTTTTGATGAACGTTCCAGATCTTTGTTCATACTGAAGGTTACAGTTCTTAGAACGCGTGAAAAATTAAACCGACACGAAATAATAATTCAAAACAACTCTTTGCAAATTCTTTATAAAACATAAACATTTCGCGACAATTTAAAAATAATTGTATCGTTCATTCCGATCGATAGGGAAAAAAAATTTACTTATGAGATGACCTACTATGCAGGATAAAATCAATATCGGATTTGGACAATTTTTGATACTCGATTTTTTTCTCTTTTCTTTTTTTTTTTTTCCAATAGAAAATATATTTAACAAAAAACATTAATAATAGGTTACCAATGATCGTAATGACGAACGTAACTACGCGAAAAGACGATATAAAACTGTTCTCATCCGATCAATGTTCAATCATTGAAGCAAACAAAATAAGAAATATCGGGAATTAAGGATGAACTTAAATAACACGGTAAAAAAATGTACGCGAGAACGTTAAAATCGATTGACGTCGACGATTCAATAAAATTACCGATAAATACACGATCAAAATGTGTGGGTCGTGTGAATTTAAAGTTACCATTAAATGCAATGTCCTCCCCCTTCAAAAACCGAGTTATTTCCCACCTCCTCCATCCCCACTGGCAAGAAATTACTTCTCTCGAGAGCAACTTGTGATACTTTCTTTCTTTCTTTTTCTTTTTTTTTTTTACTCTTAAGTGGACGGTGGCTGCTGCTGCTGCCGTCTCCTTTAAAAACTCGTATAAGAGACACGATATTGCATGTGTCGATATGCGTGTATATTCAAAGCTCGAGATATATGCTTTTAATATAGAGAGAGAAAGAAGAGAGAGAGAAAGAGAGAGAGAGAGAGAGAGAGAGAGAGAAAGAGGTTCATATAGCGGCCTACTAGTGGTGGGATGCATATATTTGTGGGGAACAACGCATAAAGAAAAGAAAAGAAAAATAGAAAAAAAAAAAAAACAAAAACAAAAAATAATCTCTTCTATCAATTAGACAAAATCTTCTATATCCTATCGTCTAATAAGATCGTCTAATGTATTACAATTTGTCGTTTTATCCCCCACCCTTTCTATTCCATTCCTATCCCCACTTCCTTTCCATCACACCCCTAAGAGGTGATAATAGTAGATGATAGTAGACACTTCTGATGATAGAATCGAGATTGTGCGCCTGTGCGAAGAAAAAAAAAAAAATTAACAATGAAAAAAGAGAAAAAAAAAAGAGAAATAAAGAACAAAAGAAAGACCGAAAATTTTTCAGAAGATTTAACAGTTAATTAGTTTAATAATATTTAATTATTATATAGCTCCTTTTGATTATAAATATAACTGTTTTTAATCATAAATATTTTTAAAGCTCTTTTAATTATATAAAGCTTTTTTTTGCTGAATATATATGAATATGTATAAGAATGATATTATAAGGAGTACGAGTTTGGAAGGATGATAGAAAAAAAAAGAAAAGAAAATAAAGGAGAAAAGAAAGTGGGAAAAAAAAATAAGAAAAATTTGTCGTTATTTCTTTCATTTGGTTTTCTTTAATTTACTATTATTGTCGATATTGTAAAAAAGTTTGACGGACAATGATTATGATTCATTATACGTATGTACTTAGGTGTACCTATAAATCGTGCAACGCTTACGTTCAAATAAGCAAGAAAGAAAAAAAAAGAACGAAGTAATATATACTTAAGCAAAAAGCACGGGCCAGTGATATATATATATATATGTATATATATTATATATATTATATATATTATATTTATATATATATATACACATATATACAATTATAAATATATAAAGTATATGTATACAAAGCGTTTCGAGTAAAAGCACCGAATTATAATTTTTGCAAATTGCGAATGTATGTGCGACCTCGCACGTAAATGTGTATGTACTTCAATTAGCTACGGTCTCGAAATATATGTATAATATAATTTACACATAAAAATGTCAATGTGCGAACGAGGACACGTGGTGGGATAATATATCGCGCAATCAAAATTGCTTTTCCAATTTTTCCATTGACAACAGCTTTAATTATTTTACTACTAAACGAAATAAAAATTTTATGATAGATATTTATATATATATATATATATATATATATATATATATATATATATATATATAGGTATGTAGTATATTATGTATGTTCCGCGAAAGTTTTATGCAGGATGTTTTGTCGAAGGTTTTGTTCGAAGAAAGAAAAAAAAAAAAAAAAAACAAAAAACAAATAACTAAATAAAATGAAAATAAATGAACATAAGAGCAACAATAAAAAAAAAGAAGAATAAAAGAAAGTAAACGAAAAAGCAGAATTTATTTTTTCTTTTTTCAGTTTTTTTTTTCTGGCGTCGAATCTCTTCGTCTCTCCATGATTGCTTCGTTCGTTATCATTAATTTACATGTTTTAAGAAGGAAAGAATTTTTAGATCGTTTTGAAAAACTTTCTTTTTCGAGACGCGAAGAAAAGCAATTTTGATGTTTAGTCTTTGGAATAGTGAAATTTATATCGAGAAACGAAGAAATCGCTTTGTTATACATTTATATATAATTAATGTGTATATATATATACATATATATATATATGTATGTATATATATGTATGTACAATATGTAGTATTTATATCGGGTGCAAGTTGGACGAAATATAGAAGCACGTGTCGTCGCTCATCGGCGACGTTTCTCAAAACACTTAACTGACTCACCGAAAATCACTGGATTGATAGAGTTTTCGTCGTCACCTAAACGTACTGAAATAGTACCAATTTGAGAATGGACAAGTTCATAAGAGTTGCTTATTTTGTTTATGTATTTATGTATTTATGTATGTACGTATGTACGTATGTACGTATGTATATATGTATGTATGTATGTGTATACGTGTTTTCTGTGCTTGCATACTAACGAACTTTCTTCGTTTCACGTTTAATCAAAAGTTTATCTTATAATGTAATAATGCAGAAAACAAGTAAATACACTCGAAACACGTCGAATACGGATTGGATATTGGAATAAAGAATGAGAAAAAAGGGAGCATAATTATTAAAATATCGAAAATATATTTACTTACTTTCGCTTAATTCCTTGACGCGAAGCTTCAATGTATCCCTCGCAGAAGTTAGAGTGACACTTTCGTTGATACTCATTTCCCTTAATTTAGCCATCGTGTATACTTGATCGGCAACTACGAGATGTCGTTCCAATATTTGTTTGGTCTGCAAAAGTGAGCACGTGATTGTAACAAGAATATATTAGAGCTCTGTGCGAATCCCTTCCAACGTATTTCGAATTTGACTTGATTTTTTGTTCTTTTTTCTTTTCTTTTTTCTTTCTATTTTATTGGAAGAAATACTCACGTGATAGCTGAAATCTTGCATAAAAAGTTTTTTAATAGTAGACGGATAACTGATGTTAGCCCCTGACCAGGCTTGTTCTCTCGGTGCGAAATAAGTGAAACGTTTCGTCGTGTCGTTAAGTTGCTCGTTAAAACCACGTCGTTGGCCCAAGAAATAAGTGGAGCTGTAAATCGTCAATCGATCGACGTTATTATATATTTTTTAATCGAATGAATGAACGAACGAATGATGTACTTTGTTTCTTTCCGTTTTGTTTTCTCTTTTCTTTTTTTTTTTTAACACCGTTAGAGACGGAGTAATACGACAATGCAATCGATTGTTGTAAAATCGCATAAATTGAATTAAATCTTACTTCAACATAGGATCAGTTCTAAGTTTGTCCAAAACGGTCGTGTAAGGTACACCCAGGACCCTATCGATGATATGAATAATTCCATTGGTCGCTGCAATGTTTGCGGTAACTACTGTAGCATTTACGCCGCCTCCCTCTACGGTAATTGTTTGATTTCCGGCTGGTCCTTGTACGACGTTGAAATAAAGTTTCTTTCTATCGGCGGCGGTAGGTATCTAAAAGATATTATAATATATAATTAATATCTAACGAAGAATCGTCGACATACATTTCAAGAGATAAAATTTAAAAGACAATGAACAGTAAGGAGGGAAACGATTATCGTAAAAATAAAAAAAGAGAAAAAAAGGAAGAAAACAAGAAAAAGAAAGAATGAACAAAAAAAAAAAAAAAAATACAAAACGTACCAACAACAGAATTAGTCGAAAAGATATGAAGCGTGGATTTGCTTTTTTTTTTTCTTTTTTTTTTTTCTTTTCTTTTAAATTCTTTCTTCAAAGCGTGCAGATAATACGAAAGAAGAAAACAACGATTCGATATAAAGTAATTTCGATATAACGTGCAATAGTATATTATTTGTATGTAATTTGATTACTTCAAGCTTTCAACAGTTACGCTTTTGTTATCAATTTTAAATTGAACGAACGAGGAAGGGACAAAAATGAAAATCAAAAAAGAAAAGAAAACAAGAAAGGCAAATAATAGGAAAGAAACAAAGAAAGAACATATATAGTTTTGTCATTCCAACGTTCATGCTAATCAGCGTTTAGAACGATTTCAATAAGATATCATGCAAAATGTCGCATGAGGACGAACGTGTGTTAGTAGTAAATCTCTAACGATAAAATGTAGATTATCTTTTAATCGTTTGAGTGCCGTGCAAACGCAATCACGCCATTCGCATTTTAATGTCGAAAAGTGCCATTGAATAGAGGGTGCCACAAAATAGAAATGGCAGCTCGGATTTTATTACAGGTATCGATAATCCGAGAGCTTTAAATGATTGTTCGAAATTGCAGATAGTATACGTATTTTTAAATAAATTTTTTAAATACAATAACTATATAACGAATGCTCGATTGTTATTTAAATCAATGGATATATTACGAAATGTTATGATGCGAAAAGAAGAGAATAGCACGTAGAAATATTTTTCAATGGGCACCATCCATTACACTCGAACGTTTTCAGAAAAAAAAAAAAAAAAACAATTTTATTTTCTGATGTCGGATATATTTGTTTTTATTTCTTATTTCATTTATTTTTTCTATTTTTTTTTTTTTTTTTTTTTTTTTTCTTTAAGATTATCTAAGCGAAATGCAATGTTATATAGCCGATTTGCAGTCCTTATCTAAAAGGAAAAAGAAATAGACATCGACATAAGAGATCAACGAAGGATGCAAGAAAAAAATCATTCTCATCTTTTCATAACGAAAAACATTGAAAGCTGCATGATAAAAACGTTGGTAATTACCCCAGCTTGTGCCTTCCCGGTCGATGGTATTTTTTGGATCATTGAAGGAGAGAAAGAAAGAAAGAAAGAGGAAAAATAAATAAATGAATAAGTAAATAATAATAAAAAATTAAAAAAAAAAAAAAAATAATAAAAAACAGGACAAGAAAAGTAAGTCATTAAACGAGTACACTTTTATATGTATGATAACTATACGCTAATGTCTGTCGTTTTCTTTAATTTTTCGTTTTCTTTTTTTCCTTTTAATTTTATTTTTATTAAAAAAGAAAAAAAAAAAGAAAAAAGAGAACGAAAGAAGAAAAAAAACGGCAGAACGTGATAAGGTATTAAGTCTACATTATACGATTATCGATATTATTATTAAAAGTTTCGAAATTCCTTCGAAAAAAAAAAAATAAAAAAAAAACACACAAACACACACACACACACACACATATAGATATATATATATATATATATATATATATATATATAAGATAAACGCGAAGTAATCGATCGAAATCTATGCAGTCGTAATTTAATTTCTTTTCATATTACACCGATACACGCACACAGACACCCACACAAAATAATTTAAAAAAAACGCTCACCTGACTGATACTCTTGTTTTGTATTTTTTCCAATGGTAGTCTCTGTTTGACGTAATGCAAGTTCAGGATCTCCTTAACTCGCCTTTTATCTTGTAAAATATGTTGTACGCCAGGTTCTTCGAGTGCCGCATTGCTAGGTGCGAAGAGAGTTACATCGTGGAGCCTGTTTATGGTCGTCATTATGTCATCACCGAAATCTCGAATGGTCTCGTAAAATTTGTATACAGGACCGTCCTCCTTCTCCTATACGCGTGGAAAAAGAGAGAAAAGGGAAATTCTGTTTATATCGGTCATAAACGATATAGCTCGCCTTTCATAAAAAAATATATATATATATATATATATATATATATTTCTTATCTTTTCTTTTCTTTTCTTTTTTGTTTGTTCTGTCTTTTCTTTCTAATTTTTGTGAACTATACTACGAAGGAATCGTGATGATGATTGAAACGATCCAAATTAGAAGATAACAAAAGAAAAAAAAAAAGAAAAGAAAATAAATAACGATAATGAAGGGAGAGAGTTACATAGAGATTCAGAAATAGATGATTTAAATGGACAAAAGCATTGTGGTAGGGTGGACTGGATGAATGGAATAGTAGAGTAGGTTGAATAGAGAGGAATTAAGTAGAGATGAATTTAAAAGAAAAAAAGAGAAAAAAATGGAATCTAGCCGAAATTTAATAAGCTTTGTTTCGGTTTATCCAAAATAATACGTAGAGAGAATATAATACGTAAGATTTGTACATTAAAAAAAATATATATATACACGTATATATATATATATAAGAAAGAAAATGTAATTGAAATAATTTTTCAAATAGATTCGAATTTATATAACATTAATTAAAGAAAAAAAATATATATATATACATGTATTAATAAGGAAGGGAAAGGATTCGAAATGGAAATGAGACACCGAGACGATAATACTATCGTATAGAATTGTTATTAATTTAATATTTTGAAATTTATCTCTTTTATGATGATGAGTTTCTTTTGTCTCTCTCTCTCTCTCTATATATATATATATATATATATATATATACATACATGCATACGTATATGTAAGCATGTATATATATATATATATTGAGTTACTTCTTGTAAATCCTTTGAATATGCAAATTAAACAGGTTAATTATTAAACACTTTGACGATAATGAAAGATATAACGAGCAGATTTTACGAAAGCAGACTCTCTTTTTCAGACAAATACAAGGATAAATTCTATTACAAATGGCCGAAGTGAATGCACCATTTAACTCGAATTGAAAGCTTTAAACTTTCTTTGCTTGATCTACCGCGATCGAATTATAAACTTTTAAATGCGACTTAATGAAGCGAATGTCTTGGTGATGGTGATTGTTTACTTGTTTTATGTTTTTTGTTGTACTTTTTGATTCTCTCGGTGGCTCGTCCTATGAATTTTAATGGGTATAAAGAGAAAGAAAGTCACAGCAAAAAAAAGAGAGGTACAGAGAGAGAGAGAGAGAGAGAGAGAGAGAGAGAGAGAACGAAGAAGAACGATTAATTAATCGGACAGAAATTTTAATTAACCCTAACATATTAAATCTGTTCTTGGGTATATTTGTTATATTTATCCGTGAAAACGATAACAAATTTAATTTTATCAACTTTATGGCTTTTGTTGATACGACATCCATAATAGCTTAATATGCTAATTCAACAGGTCGTCCATTAAAATTCAAAATCTTTATTTAATTTATATGATCTGTTATATTTCTATATGATTTGAAAAATATCGATACTCGTTTAGTTGAAATCACATCAGAGAAAGTGAGAGAGAAAGTGAAAGAGTGTGAGAGAGAGAGAGAGAGAGAGAGAGAGAGAGAGAGAGAGAGAGAGAAAGTTCATAATGTTTCATTTTCTCTCTATCTCTCTCTTTTTGAATTAAAAATCATAATAAAAAATATGTATACCAATACTTTGTCATTTAATTATATAATTTCTGTATATCGATATTTATAAGGTATCACGAAAGTTAAAGCTGATATATCGAAAACGAGATTATTTTTAGAATCAACCCGGCAAATATATCCAAGAATATGATTTAAATTTGCGAGGGGTTAGATCGAACGTGTTTCTTTTTTCCTTTCTTGTTTTCTTCTTCTTTTTTTTTCTTTTTTTGTTAAACTTCGTCACGTAAAAAATTTTATTTAACGTCGTTATTAATTTAACTTATTGCAATGAGAAAATTGATGGGCAAATTTCTTACTTT
Organism: Vespula pensylvanica; assembly: GCF_014466175.1. NCBI lineage: Eukaryota > Metazoa > Arthropoda > Insecta > Hymenoptera > Vespidae > Vespula > Vespula pensylvanica. The sequence goes on from NC_057704.1 coordinate 2,479,985, forward strand.
TTTCTGTCTTTTATTTTTTTTTTTTACTTCTTTCTTTTCTTTTTCTTTACTTGGAGTTCCTTCATAATGTTATTTCTATAATACTCTTCCTCTCTCTTTTTTTTTTCTATCTCTCTTTCTCTCTCTCTCCCTTTCTTTTTCATTCTTTCTCTTTACTTATTTTACTTCTTTCAACAGAAAGATTGTTTGCCAGAGAAAAAAGAAGAAAAGGGGTTGAGGGTAACTTCTTAAAAGGATAAAACGGGTAATCAACGGAATAAATATCGGACGATTGAATACAATGGAAAACGAAAATGCTATCGTAAAAGAAGGAATGGAAAAATCGATGCTCGTTCTATAATATTAAAGTTCAGGAAGGATTTTCAATCAGGTCAGAGAAATCAATAATAATAACAATAATAATAATAATAATAACAATAACAATAACAATAATCATAAGAATAAACGTGATTATTGCTAAACAATTAACACACAGTTGTTGTCTACTCTTGTTACGTACTTTTTCTTTTTTTTATTTATTTTTTATCTGGAATTCACTTTTGACTGTAAAGAAGAAACGATGGAAGAATTGGTGAACAATAGATTAGGATTTATATAATAGGGATATTTATGGGAGGGTGGAAAGAGTGGGGTGGGTGAGCTGAAGGTACGAGAAGGAGATGATAAAATCTTGATGATAGGTAAAATTTCTAACGAAATATCGAGAAAATTTATGTAATTATGAACGACGGTTGGATTATCGTTCCGTTATATTTCGTGCAGTATAATCGAACGAATTTTTATTTATAATATTTATTTTTTTTTTACTCCCCTTGAAAACGATGTTTTCACGTACGATTAATCGAAACGTGTTCCATTTTATTTTTCTTTTTCTTTTTTTTTTTTTTTGTTTCTTTTGTTTTCTTTCTTCTGTTTGACACGACAGAAAGAAAAATATGTCGGAACGAGATTCCATGGAGCCGCCATTTTTATATATTTTTATATATATAAAAGGACAAATAAAAAAAAGAAAATAAAAACGACGTTTTCGACACGACTGTACGGAACTAACACAGTCGTCGAGAAAACTTTGTGTATGTAAGAAGAGAGATAGACGAATTAAGGACAGTCGATTTTTCGATAACATTTTGTTTTTTCTTTTTTCTTCTTTTTTTTTTTTTCTTTCGATCTTTTTCTTTATTTCTTCCCTCACGAAAATATTTCGACGCTAAACTATTGGTTTTTTAATTAATTCAATTCGATCATAATCGAATGAAAATTTTTTTTATATATATTTACCCGTAAATACCATCGTAGATTTTCCCATTTTTCAAATATTTCTTTTAAACATTTTTCCTTTTCATTAAATTAACGAAGAAAGGACAGAGTTTAAGATCTAGCATATTTATGATAAATGAATTTATAACAAACGAATGACAATAATGATCATGAGAAACGAGTTCTTTTTATCATTTCTTTTTTCTCAATTCATATTATAACTTTTAAATTCGTCGTCAGTTTCCATGACTGGTCCTTACGAATCGTTTTCTCTTTCTATCGACGAAGTAAGTAGATGGGAAGGAAAAAAAAATAACAATTGATAAAAAAGGTATCTCTCATCTAAAATACGATATATACTTGTATATACATACATATATATATATATATATTTATATATATGTATGTATGTAATAATATAACGTGATCGATATCATTAAACAATCGGCTCTCAGACTTCCATTTGCCATGGCGACATGGCTAAAAAGTATGAGCTTGAATGTGTCGTGTGTTTTTGCGAAGTCTCTGATGAGTTCATTTAATAAGTACTTACGATGCCCTATACGACATGCAGAGTCCAATAGAGACATGCAAAGCACCACAGAATAACATCATTGAGTCAATATAAGAATAGTAAACACATTTACACAATTGATAATAATAATAATAATAATAATAATAATAATAATAATAATAATAATAATAATAATAATAATAATAATAATAACAACAAAAAAAACGAGAGAAATTTTTCTCTTTCTCCCTCTCTCACTCTCTCTATTTTTATCTCTAACTATATCGATTGGTATCGATCGATCGATGATCAGTATAAAAGAGAGAAGGGGGTCATGAACAAATTTTTAAGTAAGAGTAAAGAAAAAAAAAAATGTTGTCGATCGAACGAGACAACGAGGCGTATGTTATCCCTCTTCTCTCCCTTCTCGTAAATCTCTTTTAGCTTGTCACGGATATATAATTTCTTTTTTGTACTACTCGTAATTTATATGATACTTATAATATCGATAGTAACGCTATTCTTCGTGTTATTCCTTTTTTTCTTCTTCTTCTTTTTATTAAGACAAATTCGGTTGGCCGAATTTTCTTTTCTTTTCTTTTCTTTCTTTCTTTCTTTTTTCTTTTTTTTTTTTTCATCTGAATTTAGAAGAATATAAATCAACGCGAAAGAAAAATGTTTCCGAGCAGTATGAGAAATAATTTCGGCGAATATATTGGGATTAATTGAAGAAAAAGAAAAAAAAAAAAAAGAAAAAGAAAAGAAGAAAGAAAAATCCAAAGATAGGAGTATCTTTCTTTCTTTTTTTTTTTTTTTTATTATTTTCTTTTTCTCTTTTTTTTTTCAATCGTCACTTATCGACGATAACCGATATTATTCTTTAAATTTCTGTTTGGTACGATCCACGGGCCGTTAAATACATTCTATATCTAATTAGAACGAGCATCGTTTAACAAGAAAAACGAGCGTTAACAGCTGTTACGATATTATCGTTAGTAATGGCAAGAATGCTCCGGAGCCTTATATTTCGCGTTACCGAAAATCCCATTAGCGTCGTGCCCCCGGGTAAATTACGTAATTGTGATCTATGGGCCCTTTAGGATCTCTATCGAGTTCTCCTTAAGTACCCGAGATCACGTATCCGAGAATTAAACGTATGAAACTAAACGAACGTTGCAAGAATATCTTGATGATATCGTATCGTTTCAACAATTCGTACAATTTTCCTTTTTAAATCATTAAGTTCGATTACGTGATCGGTAAAACCGCGAAGTGATAACAAATATTTAACGAAAAAAAAAAAAAAAAAAACGAAGTTTTACTTGTATATAACAAAAAAAAGTGAAGATATTTCTTACTAGATCGAATCAACATACTTTCCGATATTTGTGCAACGTCACTATAACTATAATCTTTTTTTTTTTTTCTTTTCTATTACTACTTCATTCATTCATTCATTCATTCAATAATTCATTCACTCTTTCTCTCTTTTGCTCTCAATCTATTTATTCTTATATCTCATTCAAGGAGAACGAAAAAAAAGGAAGGAAAGAAAAAAAATGAAAAGGAAAAGGAAAGAGAAAGAGAGAGAGAGAGAGAGAGAGAGAGAGAGAGAGAGAGAGAGAGAGAGAGAACGAAGAAAAGAGAATAGAAAGAAGTAGGGTATCCTGAAAAGAACAAGTCCGAAGGGAAAAATAATGTCCTAACGTGGCTCGAGCTTCGCATATCCTCCTTTCGAGAGTCGAGATATATAGATCGAATCGAATCGATCCGATCCAATCGATCGATCGATCGATCGATCAATCGATCGATCTATCTATCGATCTATCGTTCGTTCGTTCGTTCGTTCGTTCGTTCGTTCGTTCGTTCGTTGTCGCGAACGTGACATCGGTTTTAAACGATTATATTTTTGCGCTTGAGCATAAAAAACGTATTTCTCCTCTCCTCTGCACTCACCCCCTCCTCTATTCATCCACCCCTTTGGGTAATTTAAGCCGCACGCGACCAGATTCCGTCGGATTTTCTTTTTCTGTTTTTTCTTTCTTTATACTTTTGCGATTTCGAAGAGTAATTTCCGGGGAAGGGATTCGTGCGAGTCCGACTAAACGAATTTGAAAGGAAGCGAGAAACGGAGGATAGAAGAAAATCGAAATCGTTTACTTTTGAATCGCGTTTCAACGAAATGTATGTATATATACATATATATATATTTATATATATATATATAGTTGTTAAATAACGAGATTTCGCTATAATTTACTAGTCGATCGAAGCTATGATGAGAGAGAGAACCTTTTTACGAGATTTCGTCGTGAAAATTTCTCATCTTTAACTTTATCATCAAACCGTTTATCGTTCGTTTTAACCAAAAGACGATATACTGCGTGTATTACAAAACAGAAAAAAAGGAATAAGCGAAATTACTGCGGAGAGGAAAAGTCGATTATTAGGATTAACGGACGACATTTTTGAGTTTTTGAGTTCTCGACTCTCGTTTTTTATGATTGCTCCTTTTATATACGTACATATGTACGTACATGAAAAAAAAAAAATTGCATTTCATCTGTACAGTTCCAACGAGATAATTAAATATAGATGAGTAATATTAAAAGAATATGCGAACTCGAGAAAGAGGGGTATCCATTTATATCGAATTTAAAATCATCTCTCTGTCTCTCTCTCTCTCTCTCTCTCTCTCTCTTTTATATAATACATATATATATATATGTATCTATAGGTATCTATCTCGATATAATAATAATAACACTAATAATAATAATAATAATAATATTTAAAACAATAGATAAATAAAAAAAGAAATAAATAAGTAAAGAAATATTAAAGAAGTCACACTACTTATTTAGACATTATAATATTAAAATCGTATAGAGAGAGTTTGTATATATATATATTTTTTTTTCTTTTTTCTTTTCTTTTTTGTTTTCTTTTTTATTGTTTTATTTTTTTTTTTATTCTTTTGATGATGATAGATCGGGCGTCACATGAGAGATGATGATACGAAAAATGAGGGAACGGAGGTATTCGTCGTGAATGAAATGGTAACAGCGTTCATGATAGAATGCAATTGATGTCTCATGAGATCAATATGGCTATGTCTACGAATTATGACGAGATTATGTGATGTATATAAACATATATATAATATATATATATATATATATATATATGAGTAATATATATAATATATATGGAGAAAAAGGTCGCGGTATAATTCGACGACACTATGTGTGTGACGGTGCTCTCGTTTCCGACGACATGCGACATTCAAGGGGCATCAATCGCTAAACGATCACGATAGCTTCTAGCGGTGCAACGTGCATTGTGTGTGCATAATATTATAATCCTTTTTTTTTTTTTTTTTCTTTTTTTTCTTTCTCTCTCTAACAGTAGACATTGACGTACGTCTAATAATAAAAAAAAAAAAAAAAAAAAAAAAATAAAAAAATATAAAAAAAGAAAAACAGGTAGAGATTTTTCGTTCCTTTCTTCTATTCGATAAAAACGAATTCGAATTAGAAATAATATCTAACGAATAGGAAAGTAAAGAAAAAAAAAAAAAAAAAAAAAAGTAGCAACGAACGACGCTCATCGTAACGTCGAACGTGAAATTCGAAATTGAAATATCTAAAAAAATAAATAAAAACGTAGGAAAAGAAAAAGAAAATTTCGATCTCGTTTAAAAGTTTGAGAATTGCAAAAAGAAAAATGAAATGATTTATCATCTTCGTCGAAAGGTCCGTAGAAGATAATCATTTTTTTTTTTTTTTTTTTTGTTCAAAACGAAAAATCTTCCTCACTACGAACGATGCATTCACCAGGCCACAGTTAGTTAAAAAGTTATATATATATATATAAATATATACGAGCGCTGTTTCCATGTCATCGAAAAATAGACGTATGACGATAGAAACGGGAATAGATTATTGAAATAGGATACGGATAGACGGACGTGTCAAGGATCATCAATTAATAGTTTCTAAAATCCAGGCACCTTCGATCCGTCATCTTCGATCCACGAACCGAACCATTTTTTTTTGTTTTTCTTTGTAGACTATATACTGAAGAAATAATGTTCTCAGTTCGCTTAAAAAAAAAACGAAGGAAAGAAAGAAAGAAAAAAAAAAAAAAAACAGAAGAGAAGAAAAAAAAATACCAATGGAAATAATCTCGTCGGTGGTTAAAACTCGTCCTCACGTAGTTTCATCTCTCTACATTTGATATCGGTTATTAATTCAGGTACATATATAGATAGATACATATGTACGTATCACACCATGATTTTATCAAGGAAAAAAAGAAAGAAAAAGGAAAATATAAACGTTTCACAAAATGTCAAATCGAACGAATTTAAAACGAGGACGCAAACGGTTGGTATATATTATTTAGATTTGTCTTAAAATATATTGGGACGAATTATATTCGAGTAGAGTTAAAATTGATAACAACGTCAGAAACGATTGACTTATATTATTAATGCTGGTATTAAATCGATTTTATTACGGTGTTCAAACGATTAAGATCGTTCTATTAAAACAGTTTCAATCTATTCACCGGCAGCAAAAATGATTCTTTTTGATAATAATAGGTATTCAGGGGCTCAACTAAGAAAACAACAACGACATAGTTAATGTATTTAACAGGGTCATTTAGCGCGTTCGTGCTTCGTTTCGTTCTGTCGTTTCGAACATTTTACGAGGGTTTTTCTCAGACATTTCGCGAGACTATTTTCAAAAGGTGCGATAAACGCGTTCCTTCTTGATCATTAGTAGCTATATGCAAATATCGTCGGTCTTTATCTTTATTTCGACGACGTTAAAACGTTAAAATCTTTGTCTCAAATAGACTATCAACCACGTTTAATCAGACGGTTAAAAACGATTTATGGACGATATATACGATAACGTTGTGCAAAATGTCTATATATTTTATCATTACAATCGATATATATATATATATATATATATATATATATATATATATATATAAAACCGATGCATCCTCGTTAAATTTTTTTTTTTAAATATTTCATATTTCTTTTTCTCTATATATTTTCTTTTTAAATTGCAATTTATAATATAAAGCACTTCATATATATACATACATATACATACATACATACGTATGTATGTATATATATATATATATATATAAGGTTGCACGTACACACGCACACCCATACGCATACAAATATCCCACGTTGTATATTATAAATAATTTTCTATTCAAGAGAAATAAAAATCTTTTCTTTTTTTTTCTTTTTTTCTTTTTTTGTTTTTGTTTATTTCTTCTTTCTTTTCCTCGAACGTAAAATTTATTTCCACCGTAGGCGATGAGATATATAGATATCGTTTTCTTTTTCTATTCTTTTATGTTTTTCTTTTTTTCTTTGTATCGTAGTAAAAAAATAGGTATGATATCCAATGAGATATCGGGTTGAAAAATAGAGATCAATCCGACGATTATTGCTTGTGTTGTTCTCATAGTGAACATGCACACATCCTTCTTGCACACATATACGTGTGTATCTAATTAACTACTACTACTATTACTACTATTATTACTTACTACTACTACTAGTAGTATCTACGAAAGAGAATATAGATGCAATGGGCCAAATGGGATTAATAATTTTCTTTTTTCTATTTTAGCAATTACATTAAACAATAACATTGTTATCTGCTAACTCTAACACATCGATCATGCAGGCTATGTCTAATAATCCTTTAACGTACAAATAGATACGCTCTTTAAAAGCTGCGGAACAAGTAAATGCATATAATGGAAGAATTATCAAAAAGGAATAAACGAAAATAAAAAAAAAAATAATAATAATAATGAAAAAAAAAATCATTTCAAGTCTATGCACGTTTCTAAAGAATGAAGTTTTACTTTTTCTTTTTTCTCTTTTTTATTTTTTGTTTCTTATTTTTTTTTTTTTTTTTTACGAATAATACCCACTCAATATTTTCAAAGACACGCGCGACGATTTATATCTATTAAAACTTTTTCAAAACTTGACTCGCGTCCTTCGACTCTTTCGACGTTATATTTATTTCGCTAAAAATTATTCAAAAGTTTTTCCTTTTCGCTTATGACGTCTAGCGAATAGTTTTATATATATATATATAAAAGTAAGTTTTCCCAAGAAAATCACAAGCCTTCGTGAAAGTTCCCGTGCACTCGTCGTTTACGCGAAGATCAACGCGAGGGAATCGACGTATCACACGACACTTTTATCGCTCCTATAAAATGAATATATAAAAGCTTTTTTTCTTTTTTACCTTCTCCTCTTTGAAGACAAATTGTAAAAAGCAAACGAACCGTGGAACGGTATAACCCACGAGAGTGCCTATAAAACTCTCATATGAATCACAATTTTACATAAAGTCGATATGAAATAAACCGTTCGCGTTTTCAACCTCGGAATCAAAGAACAAAATGGACAAAAAAAAGAAAAGAAAAGAAAAGAAAAGAAAAGATCGTAATTGTCTTTAGAAATGGAAAAACACGCGTTATTGAGTTTAGTGTAATCATTATTAAAAAAAAAAAAAAATAAATAAATAAAAAAAATAAAAAAGAAAAGAAAGAAGAAGGATAAAGGAAAAAGAAAAATTATGAAAAAACAAAATCGAAAAGAAAATTTTCATCT
>NC_057704.1:2493425-2502935 GCF_014466175.1 Vespula pensylvanica
AAAGAAAGAAAAAAAGAAAATATTTACAGATCAAAACGTCATATTAATATAACAAACGAACGAATGATTTAAACAAAAAAAAAAAGATCGATCGAACTCGAAGATATTTAATTAAATAATAGTATGATAATACTATGAGATAATTATTTAAGGTAAATCGTCAAATATATATATATATATATATATATATATATACGTTGGTACCTAATATCTAATAACAGAACCGGAACCGTCATCGAATTTCAATCGATTCTTGAGCTATACGATCGGATAACTCGAAATACTCGGAATACTACAGGGAGGAGTCCAGTTTCGTCCGATGAAAATACCATACCATGTGTAAATCTATCGTAGTAAAATGATAGAACAAACGTCGGATACCTAAAGCAAATCAAACGTAGCGTCATCGGCAACTCGCTGTAATTTGATTTTCAATGGGAAACACCACAATTGGATAATAATATGCGGCTGCTTTAGAAATCGGTTCTCTTGTTAGCAATCACATTGATGAACGAAGAGAGACATACGTACTTACGTCCAGATTACATAAATTTTTCTAATCATTATCGATTCATTTTTTATGCTACGTCTTCTTTGTTCTTGCCAATCGAACGAATTTTGTCGAATCATTTGCGAAATCATATTCTTTTAAATATCGCTCAATTTCGATATTTCATTAAACTCGAGTATCATAAATAAACGAAATTTCTAGATCCGAGAAAATTTCATTGAAATAATTTTGTTAATTATAATAAATCTACTTCGTTGAACTCTTGTAAAATCTTTGAATGAACGTTTAGAGAATAAATCGTGAGGAAACTTTCGAAAATATCAAACTACTTTATTAAGTTTCATTCGCAACTATTTTAATCATTCGATAAGATCTATTTGATTAAATCGTAAAAGAAATTATTTAACGATTTAAGAAACATATCGAACGAGTAACTTTGGAAAATATTTTTACATTTAAAAATAATAGGAGTATCGAAGAATAAAGAGATAAAAGAAAAAGAAAAAAAGAGAAAAAACGAGAAAGAATAAAACGAGAAATAAATCGAAATTACGAAAATGGCTTTTATTCCTAAATCGTCAAAGAACATTATCACGAGTTTATATTTACCGACAAATCATCGTAACAGGCAGCCGAGTATTCGCGAATATTTATCGTACTTGTGTCACGTTACGATGACAGAATGGTGTGTACGACAGGCGTCATCGGGTATGTCAACGATCGAGCAACAACAAACCTCGAATACAACCCCGACGACGTTGACACGTTTTCATAAATTTCCTTCCATTTTACCCGTATATATATATATATGTATGCGTGTATATACATACATACATACATATATATATATACATATATAGGTACAGAGCTATATGCGGGTATAATCAGAGTATTGCCCGCGTACTTGCTTTTATCGTATTTTAATATTCGCTTCGTTTTCGAATTCCCTGAATAAACGTAATTTCGATATAAATGTATATATATATATATATATTTATTTATTCACAAAAACGTTCCATGTTTCATTATCGGAAATAGAAACTAAAAAAAAAAGAAAAGAAAAGATGCAAAAATTTATACACGAATCACTGAATTTAGATTTACTAAACGAAGGATAACTTAAACGTTAATATAGTAATGAATTTTGAAGAGAATATAGAAACGAGATAATAAGTCATTGAAAGATTCGGCTAAGCACGAAGAAACACGATCTTTCAGCCATTCTAATTTTCATTCGAGCGTTAGAATGTCCCTTCGGGTCCTTTTAACGAATAGATCTACTCCTCGCGGTAGAACGGTCAACTTCAAAACGGTTTATTCGATTATAGAAGGGAGTTTACTACTTTTTCCGAATTATCGGACCGATTTTCTTTGTCCGAAGAAACGAGTTGTCAACCTCTAACAACTATAACAAAAGTTTAATTAATTAATTATTATAATGCTTTGACAAACGTACGATTTCTTTACGTACGTATATACATATATTTATCATATAATTATCTATTATAATAATTACGTTGGAATGGGACGTATTGAATTCAATGAAATAAATTCTAATTAAATTTTTAATTAAACTCTTAGAAATTTCTTTATTGTTTCATTTTAATCAATCTTGATTGGTACTTCGGTGTTGGTTTCTATTATACTTTTTAATGAGTATATTATACGTATGTATATGTATATTATATATTGTAACTTTTCAAGATAAAATGAGAAATTGGAATGGAATGAAAATTGATTTCAAACGTTTTTGTTGATAAGGGAGAGTAAGAGGAGGAGATATAAATAATCTAACAATGCTGATTGATAAATTATTATTGTTAAAGATCTATGGAAGCTCGAAGGATCTTATAGAAAAAAAATTATATGATCGATTTAAACGATCAGGGGAAAAATATGGTCGTATAATATTTGATCTCATAATATTTGAATAAGAAAGCGTGATAAGAAAAAAGGGGAAAGAAATAATACATATTATACGTATATGTACAATATTAATCTTAAATGTGCGAAGAGAGAGATATAGCACGAGCGATATCTCGTGCATTATTTAAATATGTAAATAAGTAAATTAAGCTATGGATATTATTTACAAGTGTATATTTAATAATATTGTTTACGTTCATTAATATTGATTATCACCTTTGACATCAAAGGCTCGTGTCTCTTTGGTAGCTCTTTTTCTTGAAATACAAATGTTAGAGGACGAAGAAGTAAAAAAAAAAAAAAATAAATAAATAAATGAAACAGAGAGGATCGTAAAAGAGAGCACCAAGTCGATAGGCTGAGTAAGTAAGTAAGTAAGTAAGTAAGTAAGTAAGTAAGTAAGTAAGTAAGTAAGTAAGTAAGTAAGTAAGTAAGTAAGTAGTGAAGTAAGTAGTGAAGTAAGTAGTATAATCTAAAAAAGAAGGCTAGTCGAGGAGATAGGGAGGTAGGTAAAAGTTGGAGTCAGGTGAAAAAGGGTTGAAGTTAAGAGACATAGGGCTTTAAAGGGCTTTAGAGATATTATCGGCATTTGATAATTTGCGCGAGCAGAGGCGAGAAGAAATTCTGCGGTGATACATAGAGAGGCGGTGCAGAGAAACGGCGGTGGTTGGTGTACAGCTTTGTTTTTATTTTTCTGATCTTTTTTTTTTTCTCTCTTTCTTTTTCTTATTTTTTCTTTCTTTTTCATTTTCTTTTTCCGTGATCCCCTACAACACACACCGATCCAAAGAAAATAATTCTCAAGTCTCCCTGTTAACTTTTGCCGTTTTGATGTGTTATAATCATATTGTTCAGATCGCGATCTCCGCTCGATCTCGTTCTCAAGAAACCTGAAATTAATTGATTAGTAATATTGCGTCCAAAATACGATCGTGAAAAACTTTTCGATCGGAATAAAACTCGTTCGACTGATTTTTATATATGTATATATATATATATTTTTTTTTCTGTTTTTTGTTTCTTTTTTCTTTTTTTTTTTTTTCTTTTCTTTTCTATGCGAACCATTCTCTAACCATGATCCATATACAACGACGAACGGTGAACGATCCTTTTTATTTATTTGTTATATTTTTCTTTTATTTATTTATTTATTTATTTTTTTAATTTGGTGGAGGGGAACGATCAATCGTAAAACTGCGAAACCGAATTTGTAAAACGTTTCTATCAATTTGACAATCAATACAGTTCAAATATTTCAATTTTGAGGTAATTAAAAAGAAAACAAAAAGAAGAAAGAGAAAAAATTTAATTCTTCATACACACTTGATTTTTTTGATCAATTTATAGCAGCCAAAAAAAAAAGAAAGAAAGAAAGAAAGAAAAGTAAAAATACCTACGAAATTAAAACGAAACAATGTATTTTTATTTATCAGAATTGTTAAAATATTTGTTGTTACATAAACGACTAATCAAATTTCTCAAAGATGTCGATAACACTTTTAACATTTGATCAATACGATTGTCGATTAGAGAAATCCTTTTTAATTATATTAATTTAATATATTTATTTGAATAATATTAAAAATAGAAAGCTTAAGATTTGTATATAGATATATATAAACCAGTTTTCAGAAAATCCGCAAAGCCGATAATATCGGCTCTAAGATATTAAAAGGGTTAAAAGATTAAACTCGTTGAAAATTCACGAGTAATCAAAACTTTCCACAAAAGGTGAAGTAGAGAGAGAGAGAGAGAGAGAGAGAGAAATAATCAGGAGGATCGTTCATCGTGGATCTGATATAATGAAATTACAATAACAATTAAAAAAGATTTATCGATTCCGATCTATGAACTAGTGATACACGATCGTATTGGGACAACGTACGAGGCACAAATACACAACACAAAATAGTTTTTGGTGGATCAAAGGTTTATAGAAAACGTCAAGAGAGTCCTTGAAAAGATTCTTTCTGTCGAATAGAAAAAGAAAAGTAAAGACGATAAGGCGAAATGTTCAAAGCGAAGGAGAGAAAGAAAGACAAAAAAAAAAAATGAAAAGTGTCGCCTTTGATCCAACCAAAAGCTTCGAAGGATCTTGGTGCAGACAATAGGCAGGTCGTGCCGAGTATCATTTTTGGAGAACAATCGATATCGCGTGTGTCGAGAGAGACAGCTGTCACGTGAACATTCCATTCTTGTCCCGTGTTGGTTGTTACATAGTAGAAATCGTCTGTTGTATGTATATTATATGTATATATATATATATATATATATATATATATATATATATATATATATATATATTATACATAGATAGACGTATTAAAGATATAGTGTGTGTGTATAATATGTATATATATATATATGTAAGTCGTTATTATATTACATATGTAAGAGATACGTATAAAAATATGCGTTATTGTTGTTGTTATTGTTGTTACTTTGGTTGTTGTTATTGTAGTTGTAGTAATTAATAATGACGCTTTATTATCGATAATGAGGAAAAATTTGTATGACTGCAATATATACATATATGTATACATTTTTCGATAAGATTATTATCGAAAGATCGATCTGAGCTACGTTTTTTTAATTTTTCTTTTTTCTTTTTCCATTAGTATATCAGTCTTTCAAAGGATCGAACTCGAAAAGATCTCACTATCGCGATCAAGTTTTTCTTTTTCTTTAACGATCGAATATATCGAATTTAAGATTTTATTAAGTTTTTAGACCCAACGATCTCTTTTTAATAAGATAATACGTACGACTAATCAACCGTCGTCGTTTAGAATCTTCAGATATTTGTTGTAAATTAACGCGCGCGTGTATATATATATATATATATATATATATATATATATATATATATACACACGTATATCGTAATATATCGTATATTATGCTCGTTGCGCCGTTGCTTCCGAATACGCGGCACGAAACAGATTAGCGAGGCATTAGTATTCACAGTTTCGACACGGGGTACGTCCAACGTGACGTATTTCCTGAAACGTACAGAGAACTCTAGCAAAGGACTATACGATGCGCGGCGTTATGTTGATGAAGGGTAATACAATAATGCTGTCGGCCGAATTTACATACAAAGGAGTTTGACGCGGAACTGATTAATCTACATGACCTAAGAAATCGTAGTTAATAATAAGAAGAACGTATATATGTATATATATATATATATATATATATATATATATATATATATACATATATGTGTACGAAATAATTGTTAAAATAATAAAAAAGGAAAAAAGAAATCTCGGGTAACGAGATCGGGATTAAAAAGACGAACGTGTTCTTTTTTTTTTTATTTTCGATAATTTTTTGTTTTTTTTTTTTTTTGGTTTCTTTTCGAGTTCGAGATTGAAGATCTCACGAGTTTTTTCGTTTTTCTTTCAATTTAGTAATTTTTTTAGTTGCGCGAGTTGATTAAGTAAATGATTGGTGTACGATGATATTAGGTATGTGAGTTAAGTATGCATGTATATTTCTTGTATGCGATGATCTTCCTCACTTTTTCCTCCCACACTGTTGATTATCGCTATAAATAGGTCGGCTTGAATAGGCCGCAAATCTCGATAACGAGAATGTTAACCATTATTAGTTGTTTGGTTAGAGAGAAAAAAAAAAGTAAAAAAAAAGGACGAAATAAAGAAAAAAAAAAAAAAACAGAGATAGATTGATTCGATTAAACGATCATGCCACTGACCTCGAGGAAGTCCTTCACGGTACTGTCGATCACCATTAACGGCCGTTGGATCAAATGGATCACGCCGTTTCGTACTGGTATATTAGGCTTAACGATTTCGGCTAACACGACGCCAGTGTGGTGAGATGCGTCGCCCACGATCGTATTAGACTTGACGTATACTGGAAAGTAACATGGTCGATTAATTCACAGAGACCAATTAAGTATATACATACGTATACGATCCGAACGTTCGCTTAAAGAGAATCGAACAGAGTAGAATAAATGAATGAATCATGAATCAGTGTATCAATGAATGAATGAACGAACGAATGAACGAACGAGTGAACGAATGAATAAACGAGTGAATGAATGAATTGATGGATGGATTGAATGAATACATATGTATGTAAAAATGCAGCGTAAAAAGATTGTACGATAAAAAAGAATATATTTATCAATTCGTACTGATTCAATACCTTTGTTATGTTCCATGAGAAAACTGACGGTAACCTTGAGATTGTCAGAAAAAACAAGCGTTTCGTAATAAACGTTCTCGGGGGTTGGTACGGTGAAAAGAATATGATTGGGAATCACGTGTCCATCGATTACGAGATGGTCGACCTTCTGTGGCCTGGGCTCCGGCTGCAATTAAACAAGGAACTTAAAGAAGAATAATAACGATGATAATAATGACGATAATAATTCAGAACGATAGAAGAGAAAGATGGAAGAAGAAAAGAAGACAAGTGAAAAAAAAAAAGAAAGAAACAGTTACTCGATTATCAATTACAAAAGAATTTATAAGGAGAAAAGTAGAAAGGTCCCAATGAATATTTCCAATGCGTTCGGAGGAATGAAAATGAATTTCTATTTAGACGATATAATATTTTTATATTTATTGAGACCAAAGGTGGAAGAAGATAAAAGGTACAACAAATGGATTCTTTTTTTTCTCTCTCTTTCTCTTTCTCTCTATTCGTGTCTCTTTGCGAAACCCTTTAAAAACCCTCGGTTGTATTCTTTTTTCCAACGGATATAACTGGCTCGTAGCGACTAAAAGCACTATACAGGGGTGTACACGTAACTATACATATATATATATATATATATACATATATATATATATATATATACATATGTACGTACGTGTAATGCGGTGTAATCGCATAAGCAACCGAAGGACAGGAAAGTAGACAGGAACCAGTCAAAGACGAGCTTACTTACACGTCGTTGCACATCTTTACACGCATAACGAAGTAAATGATCCAAAGGTAAAGAGGGATCCCTGCGTGCTTCTTAGAAAACACACCCCTGTCCCCAACCCCCTGCTTCTACAGCCCCTATACCTTATTGCTCGTGTAATGTCGCGAGAGATAATCGGGTAGGGGGTTGCTAGGGCGCTGAGACTGAGACTGAGACTGAGAGGTTGGGGTTAAAGTTAGAGTTGGGATTGGGAATGGGGTTGGGGTTGGGGGTGGTACGAAAGAGAAATGGACAAAAGTGAAAAGCTTGCGTAAGATGATGATAATATATCACGATGTGTCGCTGCTGTTGGTTGATATTCGACTTGAAGATATCTGTTTATTCTAACGTTTCATTTTGTACTGGTTCAAGTCAAAAAATTAATTATTCACCTTAAATCCTTCGTCAACGGGTATGAAAAATGTGTAACGCCCGTCGGCCGTAAAGATACCCTCTTTTTTCTCTATGACGATCCTCTGTCGGAAGGTTCTTGAAAACGAAAAAAAAGGAAAAGAAGGGTAAAGTGATTCATCGCAAAGTTTTCATTAATTAATTCAATATTCATAATATCGTCATGAAACTTTGATATTAATATTTAATATTGATAATATTGCTAATAATCATTTGTAATATGTAATATGTATTAATATTATTGTAGTATATATATATATATATATATATTTTTAGACAATGTGCTCCGATAAAAAGAAAATATATATATATATATATATATATATACATGTGTATATGTAATAAATTAATAGTAAAATGTAATAATTGTACAATATTGAATATTCAAAGAAACTATAATTAATTATTTAATATAATTTTATAATAATATATTTTTACCTAACACGATGATTGCCCATATTAAAGTTCTCGCTTTGATTTATAAATTGAAAGGCATCGGGGTTGTAAATCGGCGATTCCGGTGATATCGATCGTACCGGTTCCAATACTTCGTCTATCACGTGCAAAACCTAATGGAAAGAGAAATGACCTTATTAATAATAATCGAGAAATTCCATTCGTATTATATGAAACGTTCGATGCAAAAGTATCGTACGTAAGTCGATTGATTTAAAACGTAAAATCTCGTATGGTTAAATCTACGATCTTAAAAACTTCAAAGCTACGAGATTTTAAGAAAAAATATATTAAAAACTTCGCACACGAACGAAAAAATAATTTTACAATGATAAAATGAAATAAGATTTAAAAAACATGTGACTCCATGATTACACAGGATCATAGAAGTTAAATATAATACTAAATTTTTAATATAAAAAATTTTACTTCGTATCTCCATTATCCATATAATTAATATTTTTTCGGCTTACGTACAACGCTTTTACATTAAACGAATGATATCTGAAATAATCAAAGGCAACAAAGTACATGTGCGTGTATCTATGTATATGTGTGTATGTGTACATATTTATATATATATATATATATATATATATATATATATATATATATATCTGTAAAAAAAAAAAAAGAAAAAAAAATGAAAGATAGAAAAGAGAGACCACCCCCATCAGCACCCCCGTCAACCAGTACCATATCCGCATATTTTTGTGTATCGCTACAAAGGGAGAAGAGAGGCTTGCTATTTTGTCGGTGTCGAGACGAAACGAAACGAAACGAAACGAGAGGAGTGGAATAGAGACGAGAAGAGACGAGACTGGTTGGGATATAGTAGGATCCCATTGGCCTATCTTTCGTTCGCGATACCTATTCCAACGGGTAAAACGTGTACGGCCATTTACAATACGGAGTTTGGTCCTATAACGTTCTCTAACCCACCTCTATTTATCCGCCTTTCTCTGTGATCGTCGTGACTCTTTTATCTCGTATGGGAGATTGACTGGCTTTGTAGTTTTCCCAGTCCTCTCCCGAGGG
Source organism: Vespula pensylvanica (assembly GCF_014466175.1). NCBI lineage: Eukaryota > Metazoa > Arthropoda > Insecta > Hymenoptera > Vespidae > Vespula > Vespula pensylvanica. The sequence continues at coordinate 2,502,713 of NC_057704.1, forward strand.
ACGAGGGGGAGGAGAGGAAGAGAACGAGACTGGAAAAATACGAGAACGAAGACCGCTCGTTTTCTCACTCTCTTTCTTTTTCTTTTTCTCTTTCTCTATGTCTGTCTCTCTTTTTGATCAACGAAAGATTTCAGGAATTATAAATATTTCATAAAAAAGAAAATTAAAGAGACGAGTGATTCCTTAAATCTAATGTTTTTATGGCTTATTAAACGATCGAGAT
>NC_057704.1:2503035-2505535 GCF_014466175.1 Vespula pensylvanica
TAAAGGAAGAGAACGAGACTGGAAAAATTTGAGAACGAAGACCGCTCGTTTTCTTACTCTCTTTTTCTCTTTCTCTATGTCTGTCTCTTTTTTTGATCAACGAAAGATTTCAGGAATTATAAATATTTCATAAAAAAAAATTAGACGAGTGATTCCTTAAATCTAATGTTTTTATGGCTTATTAAACGATCGAGATTTTTTTTTTTCGTTCTTGTTTTTTTTGTTTGATATTATTACGTGTGTGTGTGTGTGTGTGTATGTCGTTATGTTATTTATTTAACAGATCGAATATACACGATATACCAGTAAAACTTGTCATACTGAAATATTTGTATAACTGAAATATTTTATATCGATAGATAGAATATAGTGAAAGTGTTTACTTTGCACGATTATTTTTTTTTTATTTTTTATTTATTTATTTTTTTTTCTTTTTCAGAAGTAATACACAGATAGAAATTTCAAAGAAGGAGAAGAGAAAATAGAGAGAAAGGGACAAGAAATGTTTTTTACGAAGAAACTTTCGAACTTTCAAAGATAATATGGACACCATTGGAATAATTTGACCTTGGATAATCGTTCGGAAGATCAGACGAAGTTGAATCTTCAATAATCTTAAATGGATCTTTTATTTTTCAATGCATATACTTAACCCTGCGGGAGGAACCTTTCTAAAAAAAAAAAAAAAAAAAAAGAGAAAGAAAGAAAAAAAAAAGAAAAAACTAATAAAATATATTTTTCATTAAATACTTTTTGTCTTGAAAGAAGTTACAATATCGTCGGCATTAGCATTGCCCAAGGTGCACCTTGTGGTTACACGCTCGGTCTTTGTATATAACAGCATATCAACTTTGAAACTTAATATCTCGATAGTGGTTTGCGCTAAGGGTATGGGATTATTAATATTTCGAAAACGTTTCGGAAACGAACGCTTAAGATAAAAGAATGTGAAATAGAAAAAAATAAAAAAATAAAAGAAAGAAAAGAATATACGTAATTGTAATTGATACAATACAATACAATTGCAATATAATTATTTAATCAGATAATATAACGATATAAATATTATAAAAATAAATATCTAATCGTACGATATTACTTTTTTCAACGATTATCCAAAATCAAATCAATGAAGTCAAACTTTATTATATTTCGTTTTCGAAAAAAAGCTTTTGTTATAGAGAGTCTCTCTAGGTTTATTATTTTTCCTTTTACTTTGTTCTTTTTTTCGAAATTTCTATTACAATGGTAAATGCACAGTATTGCATTATATATATAATAATTCAGGTGATAAAGTTGAGAGGGATAAGCCCGACACACTTGCACGATGGAAAAGAAATATACATTCGAATAAAAAATTCATATCACTATCGTTATTCATACTTTCATTGCTTTTTTTTTTTTCTCTCTTGCTAAGTAACTGCCGTCTTCTATCCGCATAAAATTTTTCTAACTTCTCTGCTTCTTTTTTCTTTTCTTATGGAAAAATTCACCTTACATTACATCGTCAAAAAAAGAATAATAAAAAAAAGAGAAAAGAAATCGTACCTTACTTACGAACGCATAGAGTGTAACGCACTGAGAGTTCTTTTCGAGTAGATATATATATATATATATATATATATATATATATATACATACATATATAAGGGAAACGGAATTGACTTTAAGGTTATTTCGAGATTCGTTGAGAACGTAGGACTTAGGTGAAAAAGAAGAGAAGAATCGAAGGGGTTGTGGGTGGTAGGTTGAGGGTGATGGAGTTAAGGGTGGGGATACGAAGGTAGTAAGAATGAAAACGTAGGTAGTAGTTCATACAGGGCCGATGCACGTTAGATTTTTATTTTTCTTTCTTCCTCTCTGACGTTTCCTTTATTTGCTTTCTCAATTTTCTCTCTTTTACTTTCTTTCTCTGTTTACCACACGTCTTTTTTCTTCCTTCCTTCTTTTCTTTTCTTTTTTTCTTTTTTTTTCTTCTCTCTCTCTCTCTCTCTCTCTCTCTCTCTCTCTCTCCCTTTCTCTCTTTCTCTCTTTCGTGTTCTTCTCGTACATCCAATCACAATTTTCCCTTCTCTCTTTGTTTTTCCACCTTCTTTACTTTCCATCCCGTGATTTCGTGTATTTACTACGCAGCCAAATTCCTTTCCTTTCTATCCTTATATTTTTAACAAGGTCTGACTTTATTTCACGGTAAAATTTCTTTTCTGAAAGATCGAAGAAAAGAGGCTGAGGGTAGAAAAAAAGAAAGATAAAAAGAAAATGTACGAACGATTAAACTGGTGCCTTTTAAATTCGACCTTAGATACGTAGATTTTACTTCAGTATTTGTTCAATTAACTTTCCATGTAATTTACGTCATGGATGAGTGCTTTACGACTGAATTCGGTAGATGCTTCGATGTTACGTACGTTTCATTAATTTTTTCTTTCATTTAGTTCGATAGTAGTTTTATTCATTCGCGATAAATATTTTCCAAAATAATTATATCGATCAGTGTAAA
>NC_057704.1:2510535-2522185 GCF_014466175.1 Vespula pensylvanica
TCTTAAATTACGTACTCTAACCGTGCACATTGCAATATTATGGAGTAAAGATTCTAACAACATAAAAAGTATAGTGTCTGATACAATATTTCAGTTGATAAATAAAAAAGAAGAGGTTAGTTCATTAAAAACATATTACTTAAAAAGTTGAGACTTAAAAAAAAATATACTTTATAGGATGACACGTTGGAAATAAAGAGAACTCAATGTAATATGCGTGCTTTAAAATCATGGTACTTAACGCATTGCGATCCATTGGATCCCTTAATCATTATTATTTCTGATTTTGAAAGTTTTTCACCAAGCGTACTTCATGATTTCATTTTAATTCTAAGGTACCAACAGTGATTTAATTGTCTCAAATATGAAGTCTCTATTTCTCATCGCGTAATAATTTAAATTATCTCAATTGTAGTTCTTATTCGGATACGATAAAATTTGTACTTTTTTTTGGAATTGCAACTACATTGCATGTTGTACACAGATCTTTATCTTACGATGCTACCTCTAAATTAAAAATTAAGGTAACTATAAGTATTTGATAAGTTTAATGAATGAAATAGCTGAATTGATTTATTTTCCCCAAGAGTAGACATAGTTAATTATTCCAGGTGTTGCACATGCAAACACAAGTAAAAAGTTTAGCGGATATATTAGAGGGAATGATTTTTTCACCTGATATCTCGTTTAGATTGACTGGAAGAGCTTTTCAATTATTAACAGATATCTTTTTGTTTTACGATTTTTCAGTAGATCGTTTTTTACAAAATTATAAGGTATTTATCATCGACTTTAACATAATGTATGCCTTTTTTTTTTTTTACCTTCGTTATCTTTCCAATGAATTTCTTAATATCTTACGAATTAGCAATGCCTTTAGTTATGTATGATACAACATTTTTATGGAAAAAACATAAACTCTTTGTGTTGCCAACAAAAAGATATTAAATCGAGACTATCTCTTCTAACGAAAGAGGATATTAAAGATCTTAAAAAATTACCATCGATTGCTAAGTATTTGCAAATGCGAAAAGAATCGAATAAAAACGAAGAAGAACTTAACGATAAAAAATTTAAGGTAAAACTAACACGTAACTCTCTCTTCGTCTTTTAGTCTATTAAATTTATAGACTTTAACGTCGATATTTTATAGGATTTAATAGAAACGTTGTTGATGGAATTTCACGAATACATTACTCGGTTTTTAACGGTATTAAGATGCTTACACATTTTAGTATCGACTTTACCAAAGGCACAATTAGGAAAACAAGTATGTATGACGTAGCAACGAAGCTTTCTTTGGTTTCTTGAAAAAGAAAAAAAAAGAAAAAAAAATATATATATATATACCCAGAAATATGTGGAAAGTAAATATTTATTAAAACAATAATTATAGCTACGTGAAGTTTACACAAAAGCAGTTTATTCGAGTAACATTACGGAGTCTCAGGAATACAAGGAATGTCTGCAGTTATTAAATTTTTTATCGAAGGAAGAGCTCTTAACGAAATTAGAGTCTATCGAGAGGATACTCGAAGATACGAAGGATCCGCTAATGAAAAAATTTCGAGTAAATCTTACTATGCGTATAAACGAAATTAGGAATGCCAGCTTGGACGTTATTAGTGGTAGCTCTAAAGAAATAGTTTCTGCAAATGAGAAACTTACTCGCGTTCAATTGAAAGAGGTAGATGCATATTGTACTATTGATTTTTTAATTTGATTTTTATTTCATTTTTTTTTTTTTCCTTTCCCAATCGCGTTGTTTTACGTTTTATTTTGCTTTGATCGTATAGAAATTATTAAAAATGAGTCAAACTCATAAACGTTCGCCATACAAGGAAGCCCAATTCGATTTAATAAATTACTTAGATCGAGAGATCTTTAATGTTCATCTATCGAATCCTAGTAAAGTACCTACTAACGAGATATTTTGTTACAACGATGGAAATGCAATGAAGCAACATGTTCGTGGTTCTGTAAGGGGAGCCATACATATGGGTTTGAACGATCCGCAAATGTACTTGCAGGTAGTTAATATAAGTTTTTTTTTTTTTCCCCCTCTAAATGAATGTTTTCTATTTGCCAATTCGTAGTTCTCTTCTCTTCTCCCCCTTTTTTTTTTCTCAAAAATGAGAACTTTGCGTGTGCGGTGTTAAAGATTAATTGAAAATGCATATTTTATTATAGTGCGACTGTTGCAAATTGGAAAACGAGGACGCTATTCCAGCAACACTGCCCGATTTAAGTATAATTTATAAGCTACACTTGGAATCCAGGAAGCTAATCAATATGTACGACTGGTTGCAGGTAATGATCCTTTCCGTGCTCGTGTTTACAGGTTAATCTCTCATACATTTATAGTCACGCACATGGCATACGCTCATGTATATATTCTGTGTCTAACGATTTTAATCGCTATCCTATTTCGAGTTGATTTAGTCCAGCCGAGGATCGTAGGATTGCACGAAATCTCTTTTGATACTTCATGTGTGTGTGTGTGTGTGTGTGTGTGTGTGTGTGTGTGTGTGTGTGTGTGTGTGTGTATAGATGAATATATATATATATGTCTGTGTGTGTGTATGTGTGTATAAAAGTTTATGTATAGAGAAGTAGGACGAGTAGATCTTCTTCAGTGAATTTGCATAAAAACTTTGCGACACTTGTGATTTATAACGATTCCACTTGACGTATTTCTGTAATACTTAATGATCCTTTTATTTCGACGTAATTATCTTTCTTTTTTGTTTTTTTTCCTTGTCTTTGTAAGTCTATATATATATTTTTTCCTTTTTTAGATATTTTATGTGTCGTTTTAGAAATGACGATGACGATAATAATATTTGAAATTTGTAGGCTTTTTCAACGATCGTAGATCCGGTTGAGGATATCGATGAGAAACGGGAGATAGATCCTAAAGTACAGTATCCTTTTTATAATAATTGTTGACGATATAATTAGATAATTAATTTAATAAGATCGATATTTATGTAAGATAATTTTAATGCATACTTTATATCGATCTCGATACGTCGACTTTTTTATTCAATTTTTTTTTTTTTTTTTTTTTTTTTTTTGATCGTTGTGTTCGTCTTATTTTCTGTTTCTTTTATTTTATGTTTTTCTTAAATGATAATGATTATCATCATCACAGAGCACGTTTCACACGAGCGGTTGCAGATTTACAATATCTAGGTTTCATCAAGACGTCTAGGAAGAAAACTGATCACGTTAAACGGCTCACTTGAGGATAATAAAGAGTATCTTTTTATTTATTATTATTTTTTTTTTCTTCTTATCTTTTTATAATCTTTTTTATTTTTTTCTTATTACTGCGAGAGTAATATTTTTGTAACGAAATCAATATGACGTTGTAATAAATACTGATCATTGATTACTATTACAGAGAAAAGATGAAATATATATGTATACATACATACAAATATATATATATATATATATATATATATATATATATATTCATTAACAGATTTAATCTGTAATCTTTACAAATTTATAATATCCCTTATTAAAACAAATTAATTATATAAGTATGTATACATATATATATATTTTTTCTTTTATTTTCTTTTATTATTATTATTATTATTATTATAAAACCATGCTAACGACGAAGTGAAAAATTAATTTTTATCAATATTAGATAATATAATCTACAAATATAAAGATTATTATAAAATGATATATAGGATATAATATAATTCGGATAATCGGATATTAAACTAAAAACGAAGAGAAAGAAAATTTATTATCTATACAAAAGAAAATTTATATTCCACTCTCTCTCTCTCTCTCTCTCTCTCTCTCTCTGTGTCTCTGTTTTATGGGATTTCTCTTATTCCCCGAGAGAGATCACGTCTATCCTTAAATACGTCCTTGTACCAACATATATACATTTCTATCTATATAATAATAACTTGAGTGTTCTATCAGAATCCGAAAGAAAAAGCATGCTCTATGGTAGTTGGAATAATTTAATGCTCGAGATGCATACCAATGACGCGTGTTATAAATCTTCCATAGAATTCAATGACAAACGAATGGAATACTAAAACGTTTGGTGACGTTTATCGTTCGTTCGCGACGTTCTTCTCTGTATTAATCGCGAACGACCGTCCTTCTCCCTTTCTCTCTTGCAGCTTCCGCTTTTTTGAATTAAAAAAAGAGAACAAAAAATTTGAAGTTTTCTTTTTTTTTTATACTTGTTCTTTGATGCTTTTCTCTTCGAAAGAAGGAAACTCCGATTGCGATATATCGATCGTTTGCTTTATCGTCTTCGTTGTGATCGAGAACACGTTCTTTCGATTCGCGTGATATAAAATACCGATTAAAAGGAAAGAGAAAGAGGAACGAAAGAGAATTGAAAGAAGAGAAAAGAATAAAGAGAAGGAAGGGTGGGAGTAAGTGAGTGAGTGAGTGAGTGAGTGAGTGAGTGAGTGAATGAGGGTTGGTCGAGTTGCTGCTTTGGTTGTTATTACTATATGCAGCCATTGCTACATTTTAACAATGAGCAGAAAGAGAGAGAGAGAGAGAGAGAGAGAGAGAGAGAGAGAGAGAGAGAGAGAGAGAGAGAGAGAGAGAGAGAGAGAGAGGACGAATATCGAAAAAAAATTAATTGAATTTCCATGACGAACTTCCTTCCTTAGAACGTGACAAAGTTAAATCGTTCTTTCATAATCATTTCATGCTATTATTAATTCACTGTTAGATTTTTATGCATTATTGTGTAATATGTTTCTATCATTAAAGTTTTATATATATATATATATATATATATATATATATGGATGGAAGTTTACAAAACATTTCTTCTATTTGCTCCATTGGTATTTTTGTTAATTAAACGATAAATATACTTCTTTTTTTTTTCTATTTTTAATAAATGGTTAATGGTATAGTAGTATATATAAATTGTATAAATAATTCGATATTAAATTAGCGCGTTAGAATTGTTCGATACGATCGATTCTAATCAGTTATCTAGTTATTGATATTTTATTATGAATATTCAAAAATGAAATATATATTTTATTTATATATATATATTTTTAATAATAAAAATATTTTATGTATTCATAAACTGTCCCCAATTTATTTCATTGAAAATCGATTTTTTTTTTTTTAATTGTCAGCTTAATTCTCTTAAATATCAATATTAAATTACTGATATTTTACTTAATAAATATCGGGCATTTATTATAAATGTCTGAAAAAATGTAAATCATAAACATGATTTTAATTACGTGATTCCAATTTTCGAGATATTTTCAATTTTCTTGTAGACAATTCGAATGAAGACTTCGATTGAATAAATAATAGCATTATCTTCGACATATTCAATATCTTCTTTTTAAAAAGCAACATCGATTACTTTTATTCAGGTATAAATAAAGTGCACAATTTTTTTTTCTTTCTTAATTTTTCTTTTGTTTCTTTCTTCAGGACGAAAAACGAGTTTACAAGAAGTTTACTCGCGTAAAGTTCAACTTGAAATATATTTCAAATCGTATACGATAGATAATAGTTCTAGGAGGATCGTATAAAATAGAAGATGCTGAATTTTTGGACGGAAACTTTTTCTCTTTTTTTTTTTTTTTTCTTTTTTTAATCCATATATCCGAAACAATAATAATAACTAACAGAACGGAATAGTCGCTAACTTTTTCTTTTCTTTTCTTTTTTTTTTTTTCAGTACATTCAATTTTTTAGTAACCGAAATCTCTATTTGGTCAATTTAGTTCGTTTAAAATAAACTAAATCTATTTATACAGTTCAGTATATGAACGAGATTTATGAACGAGTGAAAAAAAAGTAAAATAAAAAAAAAAGAAGAAAAATAAAGGAAAGAGTTGACATAACAGAGTATTGGAAAACTAAATCCATTTGTGTAGTTCAGTAGTATATAAGATTGATGAATGTACGAGAGAGAAAAGAAAAAGGAAGGAAGGAAGAAAGAAAAAAAGTTTAACATAATCGAGCGTCAGAAACTGAATCTATTTATGCAGATTCAGTAAATAAGATTGATGAATGTATGGGAAGAAAAAAAAAGAAGACAAGAACCACAACAACAACAACAACAACGACAACGACACAAAAAATAAAAAGGAAAAGATTTACACAATCGTACATCATTTATCTCCGATCTGATAGATACAGTATTTAACGTGCCAATTGAAGTACTATAAAATGTCGATTTGCAACAGCTTACGTGATTTATTTCGCGCACGATACAATACACTTATTACACACTCTATTATATTATCAAGGTCTAAACAGTGTCTTTTTTTATTTTTTTTTTTTTTTTTTTATTTATTTGAAAACGTTAAGCAAAATAGAATTACGACGTAAAAGGTGAATTAAAGTACAGATATATGTGTATAATGTATCCACCTCTCTCTCTCTCTTTTTTCGAAGGTCAAATTGTTTGTTGAAAAACATGAATACGAACAGGTCGTCAAGGTCTGGTGCATTCAATGTTGTGTTGATAATGTAGTAATGATTAATGTGAGAACGAGAGAGAAAGAGAGAGAGAGAGAGAGAGAGAGAGAGACCAATACGGCATATTTCACTATAATCGATGAACGTTGTTATTAGAATACTGTTTACTAATTAGTATACGACCGATAATAATTAGTTTAATTTCATATAGCATGTGTTTGTTCACGATATATATATTGATATGTTAATATATACGAGTGTAGAATTGGTTTCTAGTAATATTTTAAATCTTAATATTTTTAAATGGGAATACTAATGTAAATATGTATTATATAATATATATATATATATATATATATATATATATATATATATATGTATGTATAAATTCATATATTTAGTAAAAGAAAGTTATATAATAATTAGTACATTGAAAAGTATAGTCGGTGTACCGTAATATCGTCTTAATTAGAATATATATTTCGCGATGTTCGTATTTTGTGATTAGGATTTTAGTAAACGTAGTAGTTGTATAGTGAATAGAGAGAGAGAGAGAGAGAGAGAGAGAGAGAGAATAAATTGCAAGGAAAGTTGAAAGTTCGATACGTTTAGACGAGTTTTATGGCTTGGTTTTAGCTAAAAAGCTTTAGAGAAACTTTTCACAACGTGTGATTCTTTTTATTTTGTTTTCTTTCGTTTTGTTGTTTTGTTCTTTTCTTTTTTTTTGTCACTCTGATAAAAGTCCTGACAGATAACTAAACGATGCTCGTTTAAGTCGGTTCTTCTTTTTATTTTCTGTTCTTTTTTCTTTTTCTTTTTTTTTTTCTTCTTCTTTGACGTTGGCTAAGAATTAAACGAAATATAAAATATTTCAGATTTTTTATCACAGATAACGCTTTAAATGTTTAAATCGAGCAAATTAGAAAAAGAAAAGAAAGAAGACATTTTCTATTTAATTCTTGAATAGATTTTTAATGTCAAAAGAAAGAAAGAAAGAAAGAAAGAAAAAGAACGCACTCACTCGGAAAATGAAAATGAAATTACGTAATTTTATTGAAAATTAGTATGTAGAAGAAAATTTAATTTGAACGACTTTGCTAGTTTTGAGAGGATATCATTTTTCTATATTAGGATCCTTTTGAATAATAACGTTATCTACGTAAGTGGATAATCAAATTTTTCGAGATCCTATTAGAAATGGAAATAAAAATGTATAGAAATATTTTACTAATTGAATAGATAATTTTAAGAACTTTTTCATAGTATTATTAAAATCGTTTAGGCAATGTTATCTATATAAGTAGATAATCAAATTCCTACGCACATATTCGATAAAAAAGATTCTATCGGAAATAAGAAAGTAAAGATATATAAAAATATTTTCCAAATTTAATAAATAATTTTCTTTTCCTTTTCAATAAGAACTTTTTCATCATATATTTGAGATCGTTCAAATGTTAACTGGACAATTAAATTTTTCCATGCATACTTGAAGATCCTATTGGTAATAGAAATACAAATACATAACAATATTTTATTGATCTAATAAATAATAAAAAAAAAAAAAAAAAAAAAAAAAAAACTACGATCTGTTTCGTAAAAATTTCAAATCTCAATCCCTTTTTTCTTTCTTGCATAATTTACAAAAGTTTAATTTGTAAATTCACGAATCACTTAAATAACTTAAATAACATTTCTCACGTATATGATCCACTAGCTAGTTCGTCATCGATGATTTTCAATTTAATCGGATGATCGAAATTTTCTTCGAAGGAAGCCCGAAGAATTTTTTATCGAAATTAATTTTTGCAGGAATTTTTGAATAGATCTTGAATAGATGTTATCGATATATCCGATAAATAAATTAAAGCGCGAACGTTGAAAGGTCTATTCGTTTCAGCGATTGAACGAGAAAAGGTGGTTGTTTCGAAGACGTTTAGAAGACAAGTTCAACCCAATTTCTACCTCTCCCCGCTACCCTTATCGTCTATCCTTTCTACCCTAAGAAGAAAACTGATTCTCGTCGTTCTCTTTAGAAGTATTTGAGAAAGCGGGTCTTCCGTAGACTTTTCTCTACTTTTCGAGGATGGAGGATGTCCGATAAAAGGAAGATCGATGACCCGTGAACTAGAACGATCAGCTTGGAAAAATTCTTCAGGATAAACGGACCACGGAAAAATCTTTATTATTACTGGCACAATTTTATCGAAAGTATTATTGGGAATCGTTCACGCAGAAATATTATCGATTCGAATTCGAATTTTCTTTTTCTTTCTTTTTTTCTTCTCCTTTCTTGTTTTTATGTTTGTTCCAAAATTTCAAAGAAAAAAAAGATGTGTGGTTTGAAAAAAAAAAAATCGTAGGATCGTGTTCTACAGTCATAATTAATGTATTATTTTCAATCGATATTGTTCATTTCTTTTTTTTTCTTTTTTTTTTTTTTTTTTTTGTATATTTCGACAATGTGATTCCTTAAGAATATCTTTTTGTTTCTTTGTTTCTTTTAATCGTAAAAGTTATACGACGGAATGTTGAAAAGAAAAGAAATAATATGCAGCGTTCAAAGGAAATTTTCTAATATTTCCCTAATCGTTTCGATAAGTCTATTTTCGAAATGAATCTCTTTAACGAAACATCAGATTTTGTTTTACATCTTATAAATTTTTTCTCTCTCTCTCTCTCTCTCTCTCTCTCTTTTTTTTTTTTTTCTTTAATGACTTTATCACGATACAAGTTTATACAAGAATCGTAAAACTATCGTCATTAATTATCGTCATTAATTACTTGTAAATTAAAATTACGATGACAAACAAGTCGAAAAACTTTCCAAATAGAAATCCTCTTCGTTACGACGTAATTTGTCAATTGTATATTTCCATTTTTGAAATCGATCCTAACAATCAGGATTTAACCAAGTAATTACTCCCAACAATTTCGAATTTTCTTCGTTAATAATAATATCATAATTAATACACCTCTAAAAAAAAAAAGAAGAAGAACAAAAGTTTTATATACGTTCGAAAAGATCATTATGAAGTATAAAAAGGATATGTAAATTTATGTCGAAACCTTTCTTGCTATAGCACCGTCTGAACATTTTCAAACAATTCACGATTTCTTTCACGTACGTACGCATACATGTACATACGTATGTAAATATATAAATATGCATGTCTGTGCATACGTTTGTACGTACATACATATCACAGATGTTATCACTAATTGATCTCATGTCGTGTGGAACGTTACCGAAGTAGTCTCAGGAGTGTAATTCGGAACAAATCGATGCGACGAATTAAACTGACGATTCTTAACGAGTTCTATCACGTCAACCATTCTAGTAGATATCTCGTCCATGGGGGCATGTTAGTGTTGTTGGTGTATATGTGTAGGTATGCATGTGCTCGCATGAACTTGGATTGGCATAGGAAACCATTCTCTAGAGAATGATACGATCAATACCAATCGAATAGTCAAAGTGGATGTATCAATTCGATTGAATGTATCCAACTCAGAGTTCCTTAAGTTGTAAGAACATTTATTTTCTTATTGTCTTTCTCTGTGTTTTTTCTTTTTTTCTTTTCTTTGCGTGTTAAAATTAAATCGATATAAAAAAATGTAATACTTACGAATGATTGAATAAGTTTATTACTTGCTATTTCGATTATATGTTTATAATTAATAGAGCGATTTCGGATTAATTGGTATTTATAATCAGTTTACAAGGAATTAATAGTATCGATAGTGATGCAAATATATCAAACTGATTAAATACCGTTAACATTTACTATCGAATTCTTGAAGTTTATGGCATCGATATGATAGGTGTATATATATATATATATATATATGTATGTATATATAATACTAATTGTGGCAATATCAAAACTATCTAATCTAAATTTATTAATCGAGATATTATTGGCATAGTTAATCAATTGATGATATCGTGTTTGAATAATCGAATGATCATATAATCATTCGTATATAAACTTATGCGATCTCTAAGTTTCATTCATAGTGTTGATCAATTCATTAAATTGATAAGTTTAGGGACGTGTTCGTATTTTTGAAGACTGAGACGTCTCTCGACACTTTATTATCGATATCTCGAAAGAATCGAACTATTTCAATTGATCAAATTCATATTCAGTTTCGTTCGTTCGTTCTCTATTTTTTCTTTAGTTCATTGAAAATAAATATCGATTTTTCTTTCTATAATAATTCGTTCTAATAAAATAAAAATACATTTTAATTGAAAAGAAAAAAGAAGAATTACTAATTAAAAGTTTCTTTTTATCTTTTTTTTTTTTTTTTTAATTCTGGCTTCGATTTTAATAAACATACCGAAATACATATATATTTCTAATTCATACATATATGTATATGTTTCTAATAACATATGTACATAATATATATTTTTAATATATATATATATATATATATACATATGTAATCTAATGTATAATGTTTCTAATATATATTTCTAATAATATACATACATAATATATTTCCAAAAAAAAAATATATATATATATATAAATATATAATATAATATAAATAATTAGAAATTTATATAAAAAATTACTATAAAAAATGATAAAAGAAAAATAATTATATGCAGATAGAAAAAAAAAAAAGTAGTTTAGGCTTAAAATACGATCGATAATTTACTAGAATAGAGTCGTGGGGAAGAGAGGTTTCTACCTACTACTTTGGCAAGTGAGTGCTTGTTGTATTCTAAAGCCTTGCTTGGGTAGGTAGGTCCATCCTATTCAGAGCTGCTTTCGTAGGTTACATAAGCGAGCTAAGCTTTCCTTCATCATGGTCTACCGCCTACCACACGGTAGGCGGTCCAGGGTCAAAGGCAACTGTAATCTCGCATGGTAGAATCCCTATCGGGGATATAGGCGTTAACCCTTCTAAGTTCTCTCTCTCTGTCTCTCTCTCTCTCTCTACCCCTTCTCTCCTTTGATACACGAAATTGTTCTAGAATCGAGCGTGATACGAGGAAGAAGTTGGTATAAGTACATAGGTAAAGTAAAATCGATCGTGTTCCTGTGAACCATTTTGATTTAGAGCTTGGCCTTCTAAAAGTGTTACTATAACACACGGACACAAATCCTATAAATTTTTAAAGCGGTATATCACTTCGATTTTTTTCTTTTCTCTTCTCTCTTTTTTTTTTTTT
>NC_057704.1:2522195-2522578 GCF_014466175.1 Vespula pensylvanica
TTTTTTTGTTTCATTTTTACATGGACGACGAGATGGATATCGCTGGGTAGGTAGTTATTAAATAAAGTACATTTTCGAACAAGTAAATATGAATGATAGATAGATATCTTCTAATTAATTTTCTTTCGAACTATCGAAATATTTGATATGAGAAGTATTAGTATAATATTTGAATTAATAGATTAATGAAAGGTAGTAAATTGGTAAGATAATGTGTGGTGTTTCATTGATAAGATTAGAATGTAATATTTGTTAATGTTTAATACGAAAGGATTTACAAATGAAATGAGATAATAAATGATTGTTAGAAAAGTAAATTGACATTTGTGCATTTAATTATATTAGAGAGAGAGAGAGAGAGAGAGAGAGAGAGAGAGAGAGAG
>NC_057704.1:2522604-2550597 GCF_014466175.1 Vespula pensylvanica
GAGAGAGAGAGAGAGAGAGAGAGAGAGAGAGAGAGAGAGAGAGAGAGTTTAATTCATAGTTTTAACGTGATGTTAACGTAAATACGTCGGATAGTCACAGGAAGCATCCGTTATTTACTTTCTATCGAGATTGATGTTAGTGACGTAACAATAAGTAAACTGTGTACGAGAATGGCAAACCATTTCAAGAATGTAAACATTGCATGTCGAAGATGTCGTTGAGACAACGCTTAACGCGTCTTCTTCTATGTACGTATATACGTACGTACATATATATATATATATATATATATATATATATATATATATATATATATGTACATATGTATGTATACAAATATCCGCAAGTGAAGGAAGATTACAAGGACATTGCTTGAAATCAGAACACCGTAGAGATTCAACGACGAGTAGCAAATCTCTCTCTATAATTAATTGTTTTACATCTTTGTCAGATTGTCCTTAATTCAATTAATATTTCAATTACCGACGTTACTTAACGACGAATGGAGAAGGAACAGAAGTAACATTGTTCGATATATTATTATCAACAAAGTAAGATGTCTCGATTTTGTTCGATTAATTATACATGAAATTATATACTTCATCGCGCATATAATAATCTTTTCCTTTCCAATCGTTTTTTCTTCTTTACTTTCACAGAACATGTTAAAAAAAAAAGAAGAAAGTAAAGAAAAAAATATATATATATATATCACGCTAGATAAATTCACAAAAATTGTTTTACGTTTATAAAAGGAATCAAAATACCGTTGTCTCGTAAAGAGTAAAAGTAGTTTCGAAAGACATTCGTTGTCTTTCAACATGGCTGAAAAGTTTTCAAGAAGATACATATACACGCAGTTACACACACACACACACACACACACACATCGTCGTTTTTCAGTCGCGATGTCGTACTATTCTTCGTTTACCCCCTTCGTCAAAGCAGCTCACCTGAGTCGTCTGGGCGTTCAACGATAACGAAAAGTTTAGCTGGTCGGCCATTATAACTTTTCGCGAAGCTTTCTCCCTTCCATCTTTCCTTCTTTCCTCTCTTCCTTTCTTCCTTGCTTGCTTGTTTGCTTGAAAGACGACTTACTTTGTTACCTTAGCCGATTTTCCATCGGGCGTCGTCGGCCCTCTACTATGCTCATATCCCCATGCGTGCATTTTGTCATCGGTTCACCACTATCTTCGTGATCCCCTCTCCCTTTTCACACTTTCCCTCTTTCTCTCTCTCTCGCTCCTTTTCTCCATCCCCTTTTCCATCTCTGTCTCTTTCTTTTTTCAACGTCTCTCACGTCGTTATTCCAAAGAGCAAACGCGACTTCGCAGCTGCGTCCGTACGATGTTCTCGTTGCTGTTCCGAATCTCATTTACGGTACGGTTTCTACTGTGTTGAAGAGATCACGCAGTAGTAGTAGTAGTAGTAGTAGTGATAGTGATAGTAATAGTAATAGTAGTTGTAGAGTTTGCCCCCGAGGGAACGACAAAAGGGGTAAGCAAGAGAGATTTCCGATGGTACCCCGTCTATCCTCGCACTTTAACGTTTCTCTCCAAGTCAGTAAAGTAGGATAGATCCTTTAATGAGGCTATGTCATAGGAGTTTCATATTTATCGAGATCGGAGTGGAGGTGCGTCGTAGAACATAGAAATTTAAGAATGAATATTTTTTAACGTTAAACGTCGATGTTAATTTTTGTTAATTTTAGAAATTCGATTCGATAATTATCGTCGGTTTCGAAGCATCCTTTTTGTTTGTTTGTTTGTTTGTTTGTTTGTATTTTTCTTTAGTAGTAATAATTGTATGATCTTCTTTCTCGTAATTGTTACTCTTTTTCACTTTTTTTCTTTTTTTCTTTTGTTAATAAATGTATACTTAATTTAACATTGTTCTTCTTTTTTTATACTGTTCAATTGTTGAATCGTTTCTTTCTTTTCTTTTTCTTTCTTGTAAATACATATAGCTAATTAATATTTAATTCTCTAGGTAGAAAGTGTCAAAAGGAACGTTCCCGTTTATTTTTCATTTATATTAATTATTCCGAAATAATATACAGTTACAAAAGATAAACCGATGGATATTCGGAAGTTCGTTGTATTCGTTTAATTCATTTTATATTATGAAATAAATGTTGAAGCTAAATTGACGATATATAAATACATAACAGAAAGATAAAGATTCTCCTTGACTTTCTTTCTTTCTTTCTTTCTTTCTTTTTTTTTTGTGTATCAATGAGATATTGGAGGAGGGGTGTAAAAGAAGAGGGAAAGCTTTCGGACGATACATATTTCATAAAGTCGAGTATAATGTAAAGAATTTCGTAGTTTAATGAATTCTGCTAGCAAATGTATAAATAATTTCTTTGCTTCTTCTTCTTTTTTTCTTTTTTGCTTTCATTCTTTCTTTCTTTCTTCTCTTCTTTCTTCTTTTTTATTTTATCATTCACAATTCAGATATTTCACAGAGAAAGAAAATAAGAGTAAGAGAATGAGAATGAGAAAGGAGAAATCTTTGTTTGTTATAATGAGTATAATATCTACAATCGTAGAGATCTAAGTTCGTAGTTATGTTAGAATATAATACGTACTTATATATATATATATATATAAAATGTATATATGTATGTTAGTATATATACACATCCATACATACACGCATACATATTTACATACATACATACGTACTCATATATATATATATATATGTATGTATGTATGTATGTATGTATATGTATAAAGTCAAAAGCGATTTTAAAGATTCCCTGAACGTTCGTTTCCCCGTTATTCTCTGAGGAATAACATCGAGAGATGCCTTCTTCCATCGGTTGTACAAAACATTCGTAGTTTCACGAACCCGTTTCCTTTCCGCGATTGTTATTCGCGAAACAGTTGAACCGCCAGCTGCCGTACCTCTTTCAAAGCAATTTCCCGCGAGCTCTGCTTAATTCGTTTGCGGAGAATACGGTATAAAAGAGGAAGATGGAAGAACTAAGCTAGAGAAATGAGAAAGAGAGAAGAAGAAGGTGAGGATGAAAGAGAAAGAAAAAGGATAGAGAGAGAGAGAGAGAGAGAGAAAAAGAGAGAGAAAGATATAGCTTGTTGATATAGAGAAGAGAGAGATAGAAGGAGATAAAAGAGGAAGAAGAAGAGAATAGATACAGACAGGTTAAAGAGAGATACAGAAAGAGAGAGAGAGAGAGAGAGAGAGAGAGAGAGAGAGAGAGAGAGAGAGAGAGAGAGATGTGTATATATATATATATATATATATATATATATATGAGCAAAAGGTGAAATGATAAATTAAACCGACCGAAGGGTAACGCTTCGCCGCCGCAAAACAACGCCGTGCTTAAACCTGCAAAATTATGAAAGTTCCGAGACTAATTGTGAAAGTTTTCGTGATATACAAAATTGCGGAGGACCCTTTTGCGAAAGGACGGCAAGAGTAGAGAGTCGGTATATCTTTTACCCTTTAGGCGAATCCTAAAGAAGAGAGGAGGTGGAAGAAGAAGAGAAAGAAAGATAGACAAAGATAGAAATTGAAGAGATAGACAGAGAGAAAGATGGGTGCTCAGACTCGATGAGATAAAGAAAGATCTTTACTCTTACTGCAAGCTTCAGAAGAAGAGAAATAAAGAGAACGAGATAGATAAATAGATAGATAGATAGATAGATAGATAGATAGATAGATAGAAATAGAGATAGAAATGAAGAAAGAAGAAGAATAACGAAGTCATCGTTCGACCTTGCGGATTCTTCAACCGTTCGCGTAACTTTCCATGAAGGAGGTAAAACTGCCTCGGGATATCACGAACGACGAGAAACGACTACTACACTACTACTACTACTACTACTACTACTACTACTACTACTAAACTACTAACTACTATTACTATATGCCAAACGATGAAGAACGTTTTCGTTTCGCTCGATCCACTCGACTTTATTCCCGATCGTTTACTTTTCATCTGCCGCTTGGCAGTGTCTGGCGCTGCGTTCGCCTCGCCTCGTCTAACCTAACCTAACCTAAGCTAACCTAACTTCATTTCATCTTCCTCTTGTCCCTTCTTTAACCTCTTCTGAGAAACTCTGGAATCGTCATTATCGTGCAAGTCGGTCGAAAGTTTTTCCGAGGAATCTTCTGATACGAATGGAAAAGGAGATTCGTTCATCCACGATTTGGTAGAATCTTCTCGAAACGTTTATAACTGTTGAGTCGTGTTACGCTGATAATATGGAGCTGAAGGGTAAGGTTGGATGGGTGGGAGGATGGATGGGACCTCGAGATTAGAGGAAACTCTCTCTCTCTCTCTCTTTCTCTTTCTCTTTCTCTTTCTCTTTCTCTTTCTGTCTCTGTCTCTCGTTATTTTCAAAAGTTTCTTTCGTACTTTAAGACTTTGCTAGTTGGAAATAATTTATTATCAAGAATTTAGGAGTCTAGTTACTTTGTTGGCCGACATCGAGATACGACCGAGATGAGAGATACAACGAACGAACGAAGAATGAGGATTCGAAGAATTATTATCTTTGTCGTTATCATTGTCATTATCATTATCAGCATTTTTTTTTCTTTTCTCCTTTTTTTTTTTCTTTCTTTTTCTGTCTTCTTTTTTAAAATCACACAAATTTTTCTCTTCGAGAATTTGAAACGAATCGAGTCGAATGGAATCGAATCGAATCGAATCGAATCGAATCGAATTGAAACGAATTGGAACGAACAAGTTATACGTCCGTTCAAAATCGATAAAACGACGGTAAAAACAAATGCACGTGATTGAGGAGGGGAAGGGAGTGGACAAGAGAGGGAGGGACCACGATTGGGTTAGGAACGTATTCACAAACTTCAGACATTGTTGTAACTGTGATTACTATGTAACAAATTTTCGAACGGTAAATCGAAGTAAGTCGTAACAAAGATATACATACATAGTTCCGTATATACGTACGTAAGTACATACGTATGTAAATTCGTTCACACGTATCTCACGATTGACTATAGTTCGTCAAGTATAATATTATAGTTAACCGTTAACTTGAATGATTTATTTATGCATATACGTACATACGTGTATAATTACGTCGTACGTTTGATATAAAATACACGTTAACGTAGATTTAATTACGTTTAAATTTAATATCGTTTTGCAATATTTTTTAATCTACTCTTAACAAATATACAGACACACACACACACACACACATATATATATGCATCTATATGTATTTTTGATAAATAGATGTTCGGTAAAAAAAAATATAGATAATATATAATAATCTATAATTATATTAACTATAAATATAATGTGTAATATTATTGTTCTCACAAAATTGATGTAAGAAATCCAATATAAAAGGGACTTTATGAAAGAGAGAGAGAGAGAGAGAGAGAGAGAGAGAGAGAGAGAGAGAGAGAGAAAGATAGAAAAAGAAAAAAAGAGACTCATACATATATTTTTGATTCCATATTTTTGATTCTTTCTCTTTTTCTCTTTCTCTTAACTCCTCTATAATCCAACAGTCTTCAAATACGGCGTCTTAAAGTTTCTTTCAAAAAGCCATGACAGTTAAGTTGGCTGAAAGTCGGAGTTCGCACCCGTTCTCTTTTGTCATCTTACCCCTTCTCCCCTACACCCTTCCCTCACCATACTATCACAGCTCAACACTCATCCCTACCTCCCCCTATTCCCCCTACTCCCCACATGATGCCACCCCTCAACTTTCTCAAACGCCCGACTAAGAGTCTTTAACTTTCCTCCAGTAAATTTCCAACCACTTATATTTCTACGTTCTCCGAGTGACGTTGCCGTGAGTGACGTCGGTAAGTGATTCATATTTATTATATATTATATATTATATATTATATATATATTATTTTTATCTAATCCTTTAGTTTACTCCTGACACTTTTTTTTTTTTTTTTTTTTTTTTGAAATGATAACAACGAAAATGAGAAACTTTTTATATACGAACAATCGAAAGCTTTAATTTTTATTAAAATGATCACATCCTGACGTATACAAGTTATGTAAGATTGTTTAAAAAATTTTTTTTAGAAATTTGAATGATTATATACTTACTATCGATATTTAATATCGATTTAATTAGATTATAAAGGACGAATAAAAGTATGATAGATTATTTATTATTATTATTATTATTATTATTATTATTATTATTATTAGTGTGATATATTATATTATTATTTTCTTTAGAATTATTCGCAAGAGTTTAAAAACGTGGTTCTTGAAAACAATTTTGAAAAGAGTTTTATGATAAACAGTCTTATTACGAGTTTAATTCTCCGTTCCATTCGTATAACGTTGATTAGAAAAGAGAAACGAAGAAAAGAAAAATATAAAGAACAAAAAAAAAAAAGAAAAGAAATAGGAAGAACGTGTGCAATACAAGCGTAACGATTCGAGGGTATTAAACGTATAAATAGAGCAAAGGGAAAAAAAAAATAAAAATCGTTTAATTGTAAGACGGAATATTATAGACGATTTATAAAGGAACGTAACTGCAGAAAGGAACGCATACAGACATAAACTCGATGAGAATTCTTCTTGAGTGCTTGGTAAACAAAAAACCTCGGTTAGACGCGAATGAGCTTTCTCTTTTCTCTTACGTACCTAAATGCAATACTACCGACGCACTAGACTTTATTAAAGAAGATTTTTTCTTTTTTTTCTTTCTTTTTTTTTTTTTTTTAATTATACCGATGTTCTTTATATCTGGAAATAAATTGATATATTATATATATCATATATCATATTTATATTGTCATAATTTAAAAAGTATTATACCGATCTTTGTATCTGGAAATAAATTGATATATGATATATATCATATACATATACATACATATGTACACATATATATATATATTGTTATAATTTAAAAAGTATATGCTGATAAAGATCAACATTACTTACAATACTACATAATATTTCGTTTGATTTTTTTATTCGCTTATGTTTCTTTTTTTTGGATCGGAAATTGTATATATTTGTAAATGGAAATAATAATAATAATAATAATAATAATAATAATAATAATAATAATAATAATAGTAATGATAATAATAATAGAAAGAAAATAATATTAAAAATATATAAAAAAACAATTTGTTCTTTCGAATGTTTCCACACACACACACACACACACAGAAATTATAAAAACTTTTGTTAAATGAAAATCGATACTTCAACAGTAAACAAAAATTGCAGATTATAACAATAGAAATTCAACGATTATTTACAATATATCTTTCCATCGACATTTCATAGAGTTATTATGAGCCCTTAAAATTGAATAAATTTTATAATCGTTAAAATCGATCGACCGACGGCCATCGTGCTTCGAATGATCACAATTTCGAAAATTTACGAACGAACCAAAAAGAAAAAAAGAAGGAAAGGAAAAGAAAAAACAAAAAAAATCGATTAATGAATCATCGATCGATCAATTGTAATTGTCAAATATTGAAAGGACAAATTCGTGATAACGTTCGCGATTACTTCAATAATTAATTGATGTAAAACGAGTCGAATATTTTATTGAAAGATCGTACGATCATTCATCAACGATTTATTAATATATCCGGGATATCGAACGATAAAATCTTTTAAGTTGTGTGTGCGATAAGAAAATAATGAATTAATTCGATTGGATTGGAACGAAATTGAAATAGGCAGACAGAAAAGTTTTAGTTCGTGATCGACGATTAATCGTCAACGACGGGGAGGTTTAAGTGTTGTACAATTATGAAGAGAACCTTTTCGAGTTAGTAAAAAACGTGACGTAGATCTTTTCTTTTTTTTTTTTTTTTTGGTTCTACTCGAAGCCCTTCGTAATTTCTTGATCGACATTTGACATGGGATTAAACCTGAAAAAGATCTAACAGAGTTTTCTCCCCTCTTTTTTCTTTTTATTTCTTTTTTCATTTTCCCGCATTCCCCCCGTACACTGCATTTTTCTTTTTTTTTTTTTCAATGCCGCAGTAAAGTCCGCAATAACGGATGGTTTATTCGTGTAAATTAAAGCGAATGAAGTGGAATGACACGTAGATACGTACGATGTTAATTAGGAACATTTGTAATTAATGATAATATAAACGATAACGGATATATTATACTCGTAAGTGGTTAAAAAAAGAAAGAAGAAAAAAAAATTGATAAACTCTGTACAGAACCTTGTCATTTTTTATCTCGCAACCGTGATATGAATGAAATGAAATAAAAAAGAAAGGAAGAAGAAAAAAGTAATAACGTTTAATATTAAATTGATTTCTTTTGTGTGCAGAATTCATTATTTTACTTAAAAAAAAAAAAAAAAAAAAAAAAGAACGAAGACGTCGAATTCTCCCGTTATAATTAATAACGATATAATGAATAATATGACTAATAACATATGTATATAATCTTCATACGTGTTAAAAAAAAAAAAAAATGACGAAAAGAAATGAAACATTTGAAAGGAAAATAGTCAAAGTCGATTATCGATTAGCGATAAATGTAAATATGAAAGGTTCGTTAACCTTTCCGCTATTATGTACGATTGACTACTATAGTCGCGTCATAGCACAAAACACCTGTTCACATATTACGGTTGACTAAAGTCGCTCGACAAATAACATTTATCTAAATAGAAAACGTATATTTGTCAATCAATCAACAATTAATGTTTTGCTCATCAATAGTTTCTCCCTTTAACTTTTATTATGACGATTAAAAATTTTTTTTTTATTATTATTTTAATTACAATTTTTTTTTTTTTTTTTTTTTATTGTACATATATTTATATTCCGTGAAATATTACAGTGGACTGAAGTTACTCGATAAATAACGCTTCAATTAATAAATAAATAATCAATAACACGTCAATCGATAAACAATCAATGTTTTTTGTCCGTAGTATAACAATTCTCGTTAAATATTTTTCATTTCATTTTTATCATCGAAAAAAGGTGTACAACTTATGATACGAAGTATTGATTTAGGAATGGTGTTTCTATTGCATTGAAAGGGTTCGAGATAAAATTACGGAAATAAATAAAAACGGAGACACACACACACACACACACACATATATATCGAAATAGATAAGTTCTCTCGTTATGCCTGAGGCAACTTGAAAGATCTTAACGAACTTTACTTCGTAACGAAAAGAACGCCCTTCTTATAATTTCTTGTTTCCTTTCTATAAACACTCGCTTTAGAGCAGAAGATATGCCCGAGGCCTATAAGGAAGTAACAAAAGGGCTGCCGGATATAGGAAATCGTGTGTGTATGTGTGCGTGTATGTGTATGAAAGAAAAAGATTTACCTTTAGGCTTAACGACGACTATCTTTCTCTTTTTTCCTCTTATATTCTCTCTTTCTTAATCTCGTTTAAGATGGATGATGATGGTGCAGTTAAGAAGAGGAAGAAGGGACTGTGTTTGATCGACACAGTCAAAAAGATAATCGAACATTTCTATAATTTCGTACGCTAAATTCCCTTACATAAATAACATTCTTCTACATTTCTATTCAACTTTAGACGTTTCAATATTTCGCAATAATGACGGCCATTTTTAATTAATCTTGCACGATTTCGAGGAGTATGATTTGCAAACGAAACGAGTAACTCCGCCATTTTGTAATGTTTCTGTGACTTCAGAAAAAATGAAAATAAAAAAAGAAGAAAGAAAAAGTGAACGACGAAAATTGGACATTATATATTTTTATATATCGAGAGAAACAAATATCGTAGAAAAAATATATATATATATATATATATATATACACGTATATTCATTTAGGAAATAATTATTTCCGAAAAGGTTTCGAAAACGTTTCGCTTATTTTTTTTTTCTATGCCTCAGGGTGATATCTACCCCTCTTTAATGATCGATGACTTGTAACCCTTAACCATTTCTTCACTATGGTTGACTGTTGGAAAGGGTAACGTGGGCGTACCGCAATCGATTAAATTTTCTCCTTTTATAGGGTCTCTCCCTCTCCCTCCCTCTCTCTCTCTCTTTCTCTCTCTCGTAGGTGGTTTATATATATAGATATATATGTATGTATATATATATATATTTCTAACACAGATATCGTGGCTACAGAATCACCCATCTCTCACTTTTCAACGAAATGGGCCATCAACGTGGACCGAGTATCTACGTTAACGTAACGGCTAAAATCAATGGGTGTAGAGCAATCAATTATCTCTAATTGAAATTAGCCAGGACGACATGCGTGTCTGGTATCCGGATGCCTAGTTAGTTTGGAGCATTTCATTGTCCAACTGTACGATTGGTTACGTTACTAGATTTTCGAGGATAAAGACTATTGGGAAATCGATTAGTATCGGTTCGAATGTTCATGGCCTTTTCATCTCTCTTAAATCGTTCGATACGGATTACGGATTACGGATTACGTAGGTGTGTATAGATATACATAGCTGTACTATTGTGCTGTATCTAATAATGAATATCTAATCGTTTCGTCGCTTTAAAAAATTCAGATCACATTTGTTTGGTAGTATTTACTCAATTTTTCTTTTCTTTTCATCTTCTTCTTCTTCCTCTTTTTTTTTTTTTTTTTTACTTTTTTTATTTTCTGCAACATAGAGAACAACGTCTTTGGTTTGATCTATATAAAGATTGTATTAATTCTTAATAATGATTTAATAATTAATTTTATAGCGAAAGAATGAAACAAAATTAAAGAATAATACTGATACACATATATACAGATATATACATACCTATACATATATAAGTATAATGATTTGAAAATTACGTAACGTTATATAAAATTTTCTTTCTACCCTTCTTAAAAAAACAACAAATATATATATATATATATATATATATATATATATACACACACATTATATTAGACGATACTTTCATTCATTTCACTCATGAGACAATTAACGAAGAGTTTTATCGAATAAGATTACGTTAAATGTACATCGAGAAGTTTCGGGTCATATTAACGTATGTACGAACTAGTTGGATTTGATAATACATACATACATATACACACACACAAACGAGCTATTTATACATACGTTATGAGAAACATGGACAGCTGCACATTGGAATTAACTCGTACTCAATTGCAATAATTTGGCTACATACACACATACATACACACATACCATACACATACTTGTGCTCGTTGCTCGAGGGGTAGAAGCCAGCAAACGAATTAAGGGAAAAGGGTTGGATATTGGTCAACCAGTGGACCAGTTGAAACACAGGATTTCTATCGGTGTATACGTCGATGAACGCTCTACTAAATTCCCCATACGTTCCATATGGTACACAATCTATATACATATAAACATGTTTATATGTAGACTTTAACCTGTGCACACACACACACACACACACACACACATATATATATATTTAAAGAGAGAGAGAGAGAGAGAAAGAGAGAAAAGAACAGCTGATTTCGATAGAAAACCACAAAAACAGAAGTCTAACATTTTCTATTGATTCAACGTGCTCTTATGTTATATTCATATATATATATATATTTATTTATTTATTTATTTATTTATTTATTTTTGTTTGTTCGCTTTCTTTTCTTTGTTTTTTTCCTTCTCGTTGAAATTTATCAAGACCGACATATTTTTACTTATTGTTTTTTATTATTTGTCCGAACGAATGTATCGAAAAATGTTATTGTATCTTTTTTTTTTCTTTTCCTTTTTTATTATCAAAAAAAAAAAAAAAATAATTATTCCAGAAGAATAATTCTGATTAAGATGAGAACGAAGGTTATTACGCGGGTCGGAGTCATATGTCGCGAGAGAAGTATGTGATAGACAGAAACGTGAAGATGAGTGATAACGTACGGATGATAAGAAGAGAGATGTGTTCTAGTTATTCGAATTTTCTGAATATCTTTCCTTTCGAATATTGATTTATATCGGAAAAAGAAATATATATATATATATATATATATATATATATATATATATCTTTTAAATAGAAACTATAGTATAGTATAAATTTGTTCCACGTATTTTTATTCTATATATACTATTCATAACTATATTTCAAATGGATGACTATATATGCATATACATACATACATATATACACATTGCATACATACATACATTGATATATATATATATATATATATATATATATATATGTAAATAACTAGTATATTACCTACTCTATGCGTGAACCGAGATCAAAGGTAGAAAAGCCCAAATTTGTAACACGAAGGTAAACTGCAACTAGTTATGATCGGGCACTAGTAATATGTAAATAATATGTAAATAACAACAAGTTCGTTGTTATCCATTATTCTTCAAAATAGAAGAATAAATCGATGATATTGTTATCGAGAAAATCGTGAAGGAACAAATAAAAATGATTTAGTCGATTTAAATATAATATATGTGATATTGATTTACAATTTTCTTCTTTAATTATTGTATGTATGTATATTGATAACATATGATAGAGTTGACGAATGATTTCGTTATTACTGGATCAACAATCGAATTAACAAATACACGAATTTATAAACGTGTTTAAGAGTAAACTACAGAGATAATTTGCGAATTGTTATATATAGTAATAAACAAAGATATAAATTATACTTACACATATGATAGAGAACCAAGTTGCTCTTGCTTCCATTGTACTTTTGAAAAGCTCTGTTCGTTGGAGCGAAAACGGTAACATGACGATACGTCAAAGTGTTGTTCGCCACCTGGCTCGTCTCCAATAGTTGATAAAACTGTAACAAAATTAAAAGGAAGAACAGAAATAAGTAAAACAAGATAAGAAATAACTTGGAGATTTTTTCAAACATTTATATAATATTTCTCTTTCGATCTTATCTATTTTCATTATCTAATATAATCCAATTTCTAATTCGTTATTTAAAAAACTATGTTTATACGCGTTTTTTAATCGCTCTTAAGTTTCCTTTGTTTTTTTTTTCTTTTTTATTCTATACGTATCATGGTTACGGTAGGATTATACAATTTCTTTTTTCTCTATTTTTTCTTTCCTTTTTCTTTTTTTTTTTTTTTTTTTCAACATTTTTCTCCGTGAATTGAGAAAAGACTATGGAGAGTTTTACGGGTACCATATTGTTCTACCGTATTTGTGGCACATATTGTCGCGATATACCCCCCGATCCGAGTTAGTTCAAAAGTGCAGTAAAAGTTAAACGTTCAACGTGATGTGCTTGTCACACGGTTCGGTTATTTCTCGCATAAAAAAACACACACACACACACACACACACACAGAATACACGCGCATACACATAGAAAAACAGATTGATAAATTTCGAAAGAAGTTAGAAACAGTTGTAAATCCCGTCTGGAGAATTAATTATGTTAAATAATGAAAAAAAAAAAAAAAAAAAAAAACAAAGAATTAACAATTATTACTATTAGTATATTATTATCATAGTGTTTCTTAAGTATAATGGTAACCAAATTTTATTTATTTATTTATTTATTTATGCGTTTTATTTTAATGATACGTATTATAAACAAACTGTCAAGACTTTATTAATAACATAGGAACGTTGTCAATTTTGTTTTAAAAGATAGTTTAATAATAGACGATTTTTAAAATGATTATTTGATTATCTTGATAATAACAAGAAAGTTTATTTACCTGTTCAACGTGACGTACACGTTACACGTTCGTTTATTCTACAAACACACACACACATATACACATACGCAACGTAATCATTATTCTTGTTCGTAGCTGTCAACTCTTTAAAAAGATAGTAAACGTTATAAATACTATACCCAAAGTATACATAAATAGAATCGATTAATTTTCACTAGAATATTATACTTTGATCTTTTGATAATAGCAACGAATTTCTATTTATTCGTTAAACGTGATATGCATATCAAACATTCGATTATTTTTCAAAAAACATACACGTAGTAGGTTACACCTATTGTCGATTTAAAAATTATTAATATTTCTTTAAATAAAATCGATAATTTTCATCAGAATGTTATATTTAGTATCTTGATAATAACAACGAACTTTCAAATATGTTCAACGTGTAATATATAATACATACTCGATTATACTTCAAAAACACACACACACATATACACATGCACGGTTACATGGACTATCAATTTTTTAAAAAGATTAAAGTGTTATAAATATTTTCTCAAAGTATACTTAAATAAAATCGATAATTTTTATTAGAATATTATATTTAGTATCACGATGACAACAACAAAGTTTCAAATGTATATATCGTTCGATGTATATATCGCATGTTCCATTATTCTTCGAAAACATATATATATATAAACACACACATATATACATGTACGGTTACAGGACTATCAATTCTTTAGAAAGATAACAACGTTATAAATATTTTCTCAATATATCGATGTTATCAATATCATCTCTATATACTTAAATAAAATCGACCAATTTATGATTGGAATATTATATATTTGATATTTACGATAATAAGAAGAACTATCCAACGCAATGATCGTTTTCCATGGTCGACGAGCAACGACCTATCCCATACCTATCTAATTTGAAGTTAAATCGATTGACAAGCAGTCAAGGCTGGACCGGTTAGTCCATTTAATTAGTATGTACCGACACTCAGGAAATTGACCGATCGTTACTAGTACCGTTTATGGTGAACTGTTTTGAGGTTCTCTCTCTTTCTCTCTCTCTCTCTCTCTCTCTCTCTCTCTCTCTCTCTTTCTTTCTCTCTCTGTCTTTTACGTATTAATACATCATGTTAAATAATTTTGATAAATGCATTTTAAGGAATAACAATGCAAAATTTAATATAAACAGGAAGAATATCAAATTGTACGACATTGCATACTCCTTTGCCTGGTTTAACTTTTTTCTCTGTTATATTACAATTACATACTATTGCATTTCAATACTATATATATATATATATATATATATATATATATATATATATATCTGTATGTGTGTGTGTGTGTGTGTGTAATAAGAGATGCAAGGAAATTTCGTTCAAATGCAACGTCAACGAAATAATCGCGTTTTTATGACGACGTCGAAAGTTCCAACGAGAATTGGAATACAGCTTGAACGTCGTTTTTATTTTGTATGTGCGTTTGAAAAAAAAAAAAAAGAAGAAGAAAAAAAGAGTTGGAATTTTGTGCGTACCCGTTGTAAAAATTTTACGTGGTACCATGTTGTAAATACGTATGTATACTTTTCTTTCCTTTTAATATTTCTCTCTCTCTCTCTCTCTCTCTCTCTTTTTTTTTTTAATTTATTTTTTTCCTTTCCTCTTTCTATCACCCCCACCTTCATCCCTATTCTCACCTATGTCGCTGCTCTGCGTTTCTTGTTTCTCGTTTTCGAACAACTTCTTCTCGAGCGAAGGTTTGTCGTTTAACTCGAAACGCAAAACGTCAGGTACGGGTTAAATCAGACATTTCGAAATTGAATGAAAAATATTTTTTTCCTCTATTCTTTCCTCTCTTGCTCTTTTTTTTCTTTTTTTTTTTTTTAAATAATCTTTTCTGTATTACGTAGGCATGTATGTAATGTATTTTACTTTAATTTTTTTTTCTAATTTTTTTTTTTTGTTGTCAATCATTTAAATCGAGGATATTTTTTTGACGGTAGAAGAGGTGAATATTGTGTATGTGTGTGTGTGTGTGTGTGTGTGTGTGTGTGTGTGTGTGTGTGTGTGTTCGTGTAATATGAATATATATATATGTATGTATGTATTAGAATTGACCAATAAGTAATTTTACAATTTTCAATATAAAATATAGCAGGTAGTTGTTTAGTTAGATATACAAAATATTATATATTTATTCAATGAAAGAATAATAATTATGTAAGATATATAATATTTTTATTCAAATATATTTAGTTTATTCATTAAGATGTAAAATATGAATGATTAACTATAAAAAAAAGAAAATATATAGGATAGAGTTATTAGTTACAGTATTTTTAGATAAAACGAAAGAATAAAAAGAATACTAATTTATAGTTATTATTATTCATTTAGATATGAAATATAACAAGTCTGTAATAAAACAAATTTAATAATAAGTTTAATTTAATAAACTCTAAACTCTCTACAATAATTATTATCCGATTCAATAAATTCCACCAGGGATATTAAATATTAATATTACAAATGTCAAATATTTTGAAAATGAATTTAATTCAATAAACCACTCTAAACTTTCTACAATACTTATTATATCCAATCCAATAAATTCCACTCTAGATATCAAATATACCAAACAACGTATTACAACGAAACTAATAAATTCTATTTAATAATTATCTATAAAAGATTAATTCATTGATTTATCTTACTTGTATATTAATATCAATTCTTACGAAATAATACATACGTATCTATCTACGTACAAAACGAAACGAAACGTTTCGATTGTATTTAAAACATCTCGATACTAATTGCTTCGAGAGAACAGGAACGAAGAAAGAACCAGATAGATAGATAGATAGATAGATAGATAGATAGATAGATAGATAGATAGATAGATAGATAGATTGTAAAGATTTCAAGAAGGTAAAGAAACGAAAAGAAAGAAAGAAAGAAAGAAAGAAATAAAAACGAAGAGGGTGAGAGTAGAAATGGGGATGAGGATGGGGTGGTTTCTAGGTAAAAGTAATGACATCTGGCGATCTTAGGTCTCTCTTTATCTGAACGTAGACCACCCTTATCCATGGCAATGTAGTAGTAGAGTCTTATCCTCTTTGCTTTCCTTTAACGAAGCTCTTGAGTAATGGAGACATGTCGTGACTTCGGACAATTAATGCGAGTCTCGTCGGACGAGCAGCTAGTCAAGAAGGGTGGGGATGAAGAAGATAGGGATGAGGTAAGGGGATGGGGGTGGTAAGGAATGGTGGAACGAGTGAGAGAAGTAGTAGGTTTGGTCGGTTGAAGGAGTGAGGTAAGAGTAGCCGAAGAACCTCCTCGAGTAGTCGGAGAAAAAGAGGTAGGGGATGTGGCACGAAGGAAGTAGGAAACTTAAAAAAAAAAAAAAAGAAAGAAAAGAAAGAAAAAGAAAAGAAGGAGACGACAATGGTTAATCGCGATGTCGCTTTGGGATTACCATGATTACTTAAAACGTGTAACTTATTCCACGGTTGAATCCATGTCCGACGATTAGACGTGCTAACAACCGTGTATAATCGAGTGCAAGCTCGAGCGTCGTGAAACGTAAAGTACGTTCGTTTTTTACGAACTTTCGACATTTTCTTTTCTTTTCTTTTCTTTGCTTTTCTTTTCTTTTCTTTTTTTTTTTTCTTAGATCAGGTAAAATATTTTTGGAAAGTGAAGAAGGAGCAGGAAGGAGGGGATCAACATCGTGAACGATTTCGATCGATAGATTTGATTTTTATGGATATTTTAATTGTAATATTGTAATCATTGGTAAATAATTTAGAATACTCGAACGAGTGTAATTGATGATAATTATCCAATTTTAAAATCGAACGAAATATCGATTATTTCTTTTCTTTTCTTTTCTTTTCTTTTCTTTTCTTTCTTTCTTTCTTTCTTTTTCCTTTTTTTTTTCTTTCTTTCTTAAATTTCTTTACGGCTAATTTTCCTTCATAATCCATTTAAAAGAAGAAGAAGAAGAAGAAAAGAAGTCGGTCAAGATTCGTTCGGAAAAAAGTTCCTTTTGTAATTTTTTTTTTCCTCTCTTCTTTTCTCTTTCTTTCTTTAAACTTCCCGGTTAATTTCTCTTAATTCGGCTGAAAAAGAGAAAGAAAGCAAAGAAGACGAAAAAAAGAAAAGAAAAAGAAAGAAAGAGAGAGAGAGAGAGGGGAAAAAATTCTGAAGCAAGAATTTTGACTGGTTTAGGAGAGGGATGAAAAGTAAAATGGAACAAAGGAAGAATAAAAAGAAAGACAGAAAGAAGAAGAGAAAGAGAGAAAACTAATTTCGAGTGGGTGCTTTTGATCGTAGAAAATCGATCGTACGATTAACGAATGACTCGTGCGCAAAGAGCCGATAAGTTAAATCGCTGAATATACGCGAGAATATATATTGAGTCAGATCACGATCCGCGAGAAAATTATCGCTCCTTGGCCGAACAGTTCGAACGAAACGAAACGAAACGAAAGTAATAAACCATAAATCGTTCTAGTAACGGTGAAAAAGTGTTCGATGATAATTTCCGAAGGTCATTGATCTTTCTCGTTCTCTCTCTCTCTCTCTCTCTCTCTCTCTCTCTCTCTCTCTCTCTCTCTCTCTCTCTCTCTCTCTTTCTCTCTGGCTGTCTGTCTGTCTGTCTGTCTTTCTTTCTTTCTTTCTTTCATTCTCTCCTTCATGCTTTTCGAGATTCGACTTGCACATCGATCTCGAGTCTCGTTTCGATCTCTTCTCCGTCCAATTGGTTTTTTTTTTCTCTCTTTCTTACAAGTCACGTTCTCTCTTTCTTTCTTTCTTTCTTTCTTTCTTGCTTTCTTTCTTGCTTTCTCTCTCCTTTTCTCCTTTGCCATTCGCAGCTTAGGTAAGTGCATCGGAATATTGATATGTAAGCCACGTTTTCAATATAAGACCTCTTATCAGCTGGCCTTTTCGAATGGTATATTTCTACCGTGTGCTTGCTTTACAGTTTATCCGAGTAACATTTTCGAAAGGGAAGGATTTTCTTTCGTACGGTTTTATTTGCTTCTTATTTCTTTCTTATGTATATATTTATATATCGATTTCTCTCTCTTTTTCTCTCTTATTCTCTCTTAATTTTTTTAATTTTTTTTTTCTTTTTTTTATATTCGTGTATAAATATGTAGAAATATCGATCGTAGGTATAAAGTGTATAGTTACTTTTATATATATATATATATATATTTTTTTTTTACTTACATAGATACATACATACATATTTACTTTATTATACATACTTATATAAATATATACATATATGTAGAACTAATCCTTCTACTATCTTTCATGGTTATTACTCGTAATTACTCTCTAATCAGAGCACGTACCGTTAAGTATCATTTCCTCGTATCATATGCCGGCCAACAATCTCGAACTATCGTATATTCTATATACGTAGAGACGTAAACGTGTACGTACACATACACACCTACACTTACACTTACACTTACATCCCTTTCTATGAGCGTTGCAATAAATATGCTCATATTTATGCAGAGCATTAACATGGGTGCGATTAAGCGCGTATCGTTCGTCATTGTTTATGCGCCGTTGTTACGCATGCAAATGCACTTATGGGTTAAAGAGAGAGATAGAGAGATGGACAGAGATAGAGAGATACGCAGGTACAGAGAGAGAGAGAGAGAGAGAGAGAGAGAGCGAATAATGATCAACACTCCTATATCCGCGAAGGTCGACGACCTTTTACGAAACAATGAAACTATCATCTGATTGCAAAAGTTTATACGTTTCCACGATTAAATCTGTGCCCATCGATCGTATTTAATTAATATCACAAATAATCGATCGATATATTTTCATCGACATTTTCTTCAATCTCCCGTTTGATTTCTCCCGTTTCAACTCGTTTCATCGACTTTAACGCGTATTCGTAGCGTAAAGAACAAGACGCCTGCTTCTTGCTACGTCAATCTCATTCATTTTTTATTATTTGTTATTTATTAATTACATTTAATTCTTTTCTTTTTTTTTTTTTTTTATTAATTTCTTTACTTTATCATATATTGTTTCTTCGGAAAAAAAAAATAATTTATCTCGGTCACGGGAAAGGCACGATAGGTAACGACGATATGAAAATGTTATTACCTGTCGTGATATCTTAGGATTAAAAAGTTTTCTTTAAAAAGAAAAGAAAAGAAAAGAAAAGGAAGGGGAAAAAAATAGAAAAGTGGAAGAAAAAGGAAAGTAAGGGAAGAAAAGGAAGAAGAAAAAGACGATCTTGCGCCGGTTTAAAAGAAAGATAATCGTCCGTTACATACTTCTTAACCGGATACGCAGAGAGAAAATTTAAGAAGTTTCTCTGAAATTGTGATTAAAAGAATAAAAAAAAAAAAAAAGAGAAAGAAAGAAAGAAAAAAGAGAGAAAAAAAGAAAGAGAGAGAGAGAAAGGAAGAAAAGAGGACCTTAGGGAGGGTTATAAAAGAAACTCTTTTCCGTTACCGATTAGACTCGAAAATGGGAAAAACCGGTTCGTAGTTCGAGAATCTTTCGTTTTATACTTTTGTTTAGAGTTTTCTACGAGAGTAGAATGGTTAAATCGAGGAAAGCTTTGTAAAAAGCTCTTAAGTTCGAGAAATAACCAAAGGGAGAGAAAACGATGAAGATCGATCGAATGTAATCTTGAATATTTTTTTTTTTTTTTATTTTATTATAAATAAAAAGAGAGAAAGAGAGAGAGAGAGAGAGAGAGAGAAAAGTTTTAATTTTTTTTTTTTTTTGTAATCGAATTTAGGAAATAAACAAGATGTAATAATAGTTCGTTTCTCCGAATTACGATGAAATAACAGGGGAAATGTTAAGTCGAAATGTCTAAGCAGTATATTTTCCTTCATGTAGACGAATAGTCGAAGAGGAGAAGAGATTTTTAAGAGGGAATCGTGATAGATATTTTTCTTTTTTAGTGCCAGTTTCAGGACAGATTTTTAGGGGAAAGAAGAAGGTATAAAAGAGAAAGAGAAAGAAAAGGAAGGGAAACTAAAGAAAGAGAGGGATTTGTTTTAAAGAGTGATGGGAGGGATTAGAAAAGGTTGTGTTTAATAGTAGAAAGGTGATGTCTATGTTTACGATCTTGTAATTATGGTGATGCAGTTGTTACAACAACAACAACAACAACAACAATAACGATAATAATAGTAATATTAATAATAATAGTGTTAATGATATTAATCATAGTAAGGATGATAGTGATAGAGAAAGAATGATGACTCGAAATATTGGACGCGTAACATTTGTCTTTTTATTATTATTATTATTATTATTATTTTTTTATTTTCATTTTCAATTTCCTTTTTCTTTTATCAGAAAAAGAATTTTTATCAGGCATGAAAATATTTTCGATTAAATATCTCCAAGAATATTTTCTCCAGTATTTACATATTTTTTTTTTTTTTTAAGAAACTCATAATATAGTATATATTTAAATATATATATATATATATATTATATATACATATACATATATATGTAATATAATGTACCATAGAGGATCAGAGGAAAGACAATAGGGATGTTAATAACGATTAAACACGATGCTGCTATGGATTATATCGTAAATCTAAAGAGATAAGATAAGGGACGGGTAAATGAAACGCGGTTGCGTTCTTGATAACTCAACGCGGATGAAAACGGTGCTGGATGGTGGGTAGATGGAGAGGGAAGATAAAAAAAAAAGACAAAAATAAAAGGAAAAACAAAGAAAAATTCTGGGAGAATGTAGTCGTTGGTTTTATCTCTTCTGCCATAACCACGACGAAGATAACAGAGGAAGACATAGAAAGAGCGAGAGAAAGAGCAAGAGAAAGAGAGAGAGAGAGAGGAAAAGAAGAATGAGCTCTTTCTCTCTCTATCTTGTTGTAAAAAAGAGAGAAAAAAAAAAAGAAAATGTTTCTGCTCCATATTAGATACGTGCTTTTCGCTCATTCTCCGATTTCTTTGGAAAAAAAAAGAAAAACGAAATAGAAAAAAAGAAGAGAGAGAAAGAGAGAGACTTTATTTTTACGAAACCGGAAATGAGAGAGGCGTACTAGGGAATTTCTTCTGAGGACTCTTTATCTTTCCTAGTTTTTTCTTCCTCCTCCTCCTCCTCCTCCTCCTCCTCCTCCTCCTCCTTTTTCTTCTTCGTCGTCGTCGTCGTCGTCGTCGTCGTTGTTGTCTACGTCGCTTCGTCTTCGTCTTTTAACTTTTTCTTTTCTCTCGCCTCCATTTTTCTTTTTTTCTTTTTTTCTTTTTTTTTCTTAACTCTTTCTTTCTTTCTTTCTTTCTTTCTTTCTTTCTTTCTTTCTTTCTTTCTTTCTTCCTTTCCTTCTTACTATCTTTTTTTCTTTCCTACATTTTTGTCTTTTTCTTTATTTCTTCTTTGTCTTTGTCTCTTTCTCTCTTTCTCTCTCTCTATTTCTCTCTTCTTTTTTCTTTCTTTTTCCCTCCCTTCGACTCTTTTGTTCCCCCTTTTGAAACGTTGCGGGGACTAAGCATGCAAGTGGGAAACAGAGCGGAAACTAGACGCGTGCTCGTGAAAGTTGGTGCTTTCTTAGGGACGTAGATCATTTTGATGTTTCGATAGCTACCGTGTGGCTATAGTTGTGTCTGTGTGTGTGTGTGTGTGTGTGCGCGCGCGTGCGTGTGTATGTGTGTGTACTAGGTGCGGTCTGTCGCATAGAGAAAGATCGTTCCGATAAAAGTTTCCACTTTTTTGTTATTCGTCTTTTTAGTGGTGCTGCGTTGACTTTGCTCTTTTTCACGTTGTCCTATATTTTTATTATAACGTGATATATAACGAGAATATTATCGAAATAATTAATATTAAACGAAATAATAAACGAAATATCAAAGTTCTACGATTTTTAATATAAAACGAACAAACTAATAAATATCAAAAAAAAAAAAAAAAAAGAGAGGAAAATAATAATAAACGTATTACTGAGAAACTCTTTATCGTCAAACCGTATTATATTAAATTAATCAATCAAATTAATAAATTCATCAATGATATAAATAATCAACAACAAATACTCAAACAAGTCCAAATATTCAATACAATTTTTTAATACACTTGCAATTCTTAACAATAACAAAATTGTAACTGTTAACAATCGTAATTGGTATTGCTCTCTTAGTATATCTAATAAACGTCGATTTACTTTTACGTTCATTCAGCTTTCTCTCCCTCTCTCTCTCTCTCTCTCTCTTTCAAATGGAAGAAAAAAAATAAATAAAAGAAAAAAATTTCTTTTATTCATAATTTCGTGAAGGATGAGATGGAGAGAGTGATGGTAAAGGAATAAAAATAAAGATATAGGCATAAAATGGAATCCTTATCGAGTTGACCTCGGACTCATTCTCGTCTACCCTTTTAGATGGTACATATATCCCTCCCTCTTCCACCCTACACCCTCGATCCTTCATATTCCACCCTACAGCCCCTCGGTGTCGCCAAAAATGGGTTCGATGGTGAGTATCCTCCTTCTTCTTGTCGTTACAGTCGTTGTCGTCGTCGTCGTCGTCGTCGTCGTCGTCGTCGTCGTCGTCGTCGTCGTCGTCGTCGTCGTCGTCGTTGTTGTCGTCGTCGTCTGGCGCCAGCAAAACGACCCCTTAAATCCGAGCCTTCCTCGAGGATCACGAATCCCTTGGATCTTCAGAGTTTTGCCAGGCATGTGACGGGAGCAGCTTTGTCTATTTTATTTCTTTTTCCTTTTTCTCTTCTTTCTTTCTTTTTTTTTTCTTTGCACCCTTATATCTTTTTTTTTCTTTTTTTTTTTGTTGCAAGTATTCATCGAGAAAAAATAAAAAGATTGGGGCGAATGAATGAATGAATGAATGAATGAATGAAGGAGTGAATGAGTCGATCGTTGAATTAAATCGACAGAGTGTAGACGAAAATATAATTATTTGTGTTAAATTCTTTTTCCTTTTTTTTTTCTTCTTTTTCTTTTACTTCTTCCCTTTCTGTATTATCGTTCTAATTATTGAAATATTTTCTATCGATTTTTTATGTTTCTTGTAGATGCTTAGAAACGATTAAAAAGAGAAAAGAAAAGAAAAGAAAAGAAAGGAGAACATTGCAATATCGAACGATTTTATTTCTCGTTTAATATTATATCATATATCGATACAAATGTCATTATATTTCTCGTGTATTTATCGTATTAATTTTTTAAATATTCTCTATCGATGTTCCTTTTCGTAGGTATTGTTTAGAAATAATGATAATAATAATAATAATAATAATAATAATAATAAAAAGGGAAAACGTTTCAAGTAACATCGTTGTCGAATGGTTTTATTTCTCGTTTCGAGAGATTCGAAATATCAAAGTTTACTTTGCTTTTTCTTTTCTTTTTCCTTCAGAAATAATACGTATGAAAAGAAAAGAGAGAGAGAGAGAGAGAGAGAGAGAGAGAGAGAGAGAGAGAGAGAGAGAGAGAGAAAGAGAGAAAGAGAGAAACAACTCGATAGAACGTTTTATTTTAGTAATATCTTTTCTTTTTTCCCTTTTTTTTTCCAAAGTTATCCCGTTAAAAAAATTTCTAGCGCGCTCGTTAAAAGTTTCAACTTCGAATTTGTTAGTTCAAGAAAGTATAATAATACGAAGCATAGAGATAGCAAAAATCTCTTTGTCGTCGCATAAATTTCGACAGTTCTTTTCGATTATGTTGATATAAAAAAGAAAAAGGAAGAGGAAGATGACAAACAAAAGGATAAAAAAGAAAGGGGGGAGAAAAAATGAAAACTTGAACGAATTAACGTGAATCGTTTGAAGCTAGTACGGTGCTACGATAAAAAGTAAGATGGAAGAAAAATATGAGAGATTAAAAGAAACAGAAAAATAGGAAAAAAGAAGAAGGAGAAGAAGAAGAAGACGAAGAAAAGCATCGAAGGATATTTTCGATTCGGGAAAATAATATATTCGCGTTACGAACAAAATCGTTTGAATTAACAAGGAAGCGATCGTTAATGAGGTAGAGCGGATATTATGCGAACGGACCCATGTTCCGGTGGTTTCCACGCGAGTAGTTCAGACTTTACTAACAATTAGAGTTTCCCCTGATTATGCTGCTAATTGGTAATCAATATCCAACATAACCATTAGAAGCCATGCATATCGATGAAGGAGAAATTGACTAAATGTACCGTCTTCCTACGGATGGATAATCTAATTGACCACAGAAGAGAAACCTACGGAAATTAGGAAGCATGTTAACAACAATATGTCTAATTAAATTCTTAGTTATTCATATAATATACACGTAATTATCGATTAATCCTTTGAAAGACTAATTAACTTAATATATCATAATTTTAGGAATAAATCGAAAGAAAAAAACGAAATAATAAGAAAATGAAACAACGTGGTACACAGATTTCTTCTTTGATCGTACGCTGACTTTTCTTCATTTTCTTTTTATTAAAAAAAAAAAAAAAAAAAAAAAAAAAAGAGAGAGAGAGAGAGAGAGAGAGAGAAAAGAAAAGAAAAGAAACGGGAGAAACGAACATACGCACAAGAATTTATTCCTACATTCTTGCATACCAAAGGTATATCTTTTACATTTAGATTTCGTATTATGTGGCGAGAAAATTTATTGCTGCGTTCTTTAATAAGAAAAAGAGAAAGAAGAACAAATATTTACAGTCGCATTCTTTTGCATACTGAAAACAAGACGAAAAGAAAAGAAAAGAAAAGAAAAGAAAAGAGAAGAAGAAGAAGGAAAGAAGGACAAAAAGGAAGAACGATACACAAGGTGTCGCGAAACCAGCGGAAAATATTTTAGGGTTGACTATCGACGCGTCTGAAATAACGAAAGTAAAATAATAATTAAAAAAAAAAAAAAAAAAAAAAAGAAATCAAATGGAAGAACATCCTTGAAAGGTCAGAGAGCGCGCAGTATCGTACTGTATATTCCAAAAACGTAAATAGGAAAAAGAAAAAGGAAACAAATATGAATTTTTTCGAAATATCAAACCTCCCTTCTGCACCCTCCCTTCGAATTTCCACAAACTCTCTTGAAAAAAAAAAAAAGAAAAAAAAAACACAAAACAAAAAAGACAAAAGAAAAGGAAAAAAAAAAGAGCAAAATACCGTTCAGAATTTTTCGAACGATTTTCCAAATTTTCCTCCTCTTCACCTCCCACCCTTTCCCTTTCTTCTTTTATTTCTCTCTCTCTCTCTTTCTCTCTCTCTCTCTCCCTCCCTCCCTCCCACCCCTTTCCTTTTATTTTTTATATTCCCAGCTCGACTCGACATTCTCTCAGCGGAGGACAACCA
Source organism: Vespula pensylvanica (assembly GCF_014466175.1). Lineage (NCBI taxonomy): Eukaryota > Metazoa > Arthropoda > Insecta > Hymenoptera > Vespidae > Vespula > Vespula pensylvanica. The sequence goes on from NC_057704.1 coordinate 2,548,572, forward strand.
AAGCGTTATCGATATTCATCCGTGAATCGAGATATCCGACTGTTTTATCGTGAAGATGTGTATATGTGTGCGAGTGTGGATGCGCGCGCGCATTCGCATGCATTATTCTCGAACAAAAAAGGCAACGAAACGAAACGAAACGAAACGAACGAACGAACGAACCGACAGACGGACAGATGGACAAACAGACAGACAGACAGACAGACGAACGAACAGATAGACAGACAAACGGACAGAAGGACGAAAGGACGTACGAATGGGCGTGGTGAGAGGCGTCAGGGGTGTGTGTAACCCCACTGGATACAAAGAACACCATCCACTACCACTACCACCATCATCATCACCATCACTATCACCACTACTACCACTACCAAGAGCGATTGAAGGGTGAGTGTGAGTATAGGAGTGATATGGTGAAGGTAACGGTGTGCTTGGGTGAGGGTAAGAGAGGGGGTAGGAGAATGGGTGGTAGAAACGCGTTAACGTCAACGATGCGTCGTGTGCTGTGCGTGATGCCTCGGCCATCACACCAATGTAAACACGAGCATAGAGTATGTAAATGCGAAAGCGTTGTTCCAAAGCGAAATAAAAGGATGACCAAACGACTGGGGGCCTGGGTCATAGCCGTAGGGTATGGTGAGTTGTTGGCTGGGTGGGGTCCGAAGAGAACTGGGAGGGGAGGGGAAAAAGTGGGAGAGCTTTGCGTTCGTTCGTTCGTTCGTTCGTTCGTTCGGGCCAAGAGGAAAGGGAAGGTAAAAGAAGGGGTAGGGACGGGCCTGAGGGACGGGGTATGATCGGCTGCCCGTGTTAAAGTCGCTGAACGTTTCGAAACTGAACGAAATTCGAATTTTCGAGGATGGTTCGTTGTTCTTCTCGAAACTGATCGTCCTGAAAATCAAACGCGGCTTTCGCAATCGAATCTATCCGTAAAACGAGCCGATAAACGATCGTCCTCGGATAAGCGCATTTCATAAATATTCATACGTTTGTTTTGTTTCGGCCATTCGTATTGTTTTGCTTTACTCATTCTCTTTCTCTCTCTCTCTATCTATCTATCTATCTATTTATCTCGCTCTTGCTCTTGTTCTCTGTCTCTATATCTCTCTCTCTCTCTCTCTCTCTCTCTCTCTCTCTCTCTCTCTCTCTCTCTCTCTCTCTCTCTGTTTCTCTCTGATGGTTCATCGAAATGAGAATGGGAAAAGAGGAAGAAGGGGAACAGCATAGGAAAAGCTTTCTATGGTGGCTGTCCTGGACAGCAACCTGTACGACGTAATGAAGATGAACGGCGAGACAACGAAGGACATTTACCCTCTCTTGGGATAAGTTTCAACGATAATGATTCGTTGAATCCAAACAGGATCGTAACAACGAAATCCTTCGCATACTGGAATCAACGTACTATTCGTTATATATTCGCAAAATTATGGTATTTATTTTCTTCTTTCTTTTTTCTTTCTTTCTTTCTTTCTTTCTTTTTTTTTTTTTCTTTCTTGTACAGAACAAAAGCGATGAAATATATCGAAGAATTAATTCGTCGTTAAGGAATGGCGATTCTTTGAAGTGTTACAAAGCGGCTAAGAATTTTTTCTTTTCCGATTTGATAAACGCGAACGATAATCTGAAGAGGAATCATCTCAGGGGAGGGTAGGAAGGGCTTATTTTTCACGTTAACCTCGAATTTTTTTGGCAAACACGAATACAGATAAAACGTAGTACTTGCTGTAATTTATTTCCGACATTTTTTAAGTAAACACGAATGTAGGTAAACGTAGTACTTACAGTAATTTATTTTTCGAACTTAGCGAATATTATAAAACATGTTTGAGAGGAAACTTAGGATGAATTAATGGAATCGCAAAATTAAGAGTTCTCCTTTTTCTTTCTTTTTTCTTTTTTTTTTATAAACTATAATAACTCGTAATTTTCGGATTAAAAGAGATCAATTTGTTTTCTTTTCTTTCTTTTTCTGTTCGAAAATTTCTATTCAAAAAATACGATAATAAACTTACAATCTTTAGAAAAAAAA